>NC_056727.1:1086078824-1086101324 GCF_019279795.1 Protopterus annectens | reverse complement strand
ATAGGCAAGGAACAGGAACAGTTAGCCTCTAAGCCTGGAAAATTTGGAAAATATAGTGACATGGTGTTAGCATACAAGTTGGATCAGATACTGCTTTCACTTTTTTATACATTGTCTTTTCTCCCCTGGAGTCATCCTGACAACCGTCATGGTGCCCTGCACCCTTGCTGGGTCTGCCAACCACTCTAATCATCACCCAGACTATTACCGAATTTGACACCAGGGCTAGCATGGATCCTAAGGGCATTGTTGATCTGTCCTACCATCAAATGGGGGCTCTACTTTAATCCTACCCTCTTTCATCCCAATGTGCATGCTGTTGCTGGCCATAGGGGATGAGGAAGGTCCTGTAGCTGTACGTGCTCCACCCACATGTGACCCTCCATCCCCAGGATCAGCATGCCCATCTTGCCTGCTGCTCCCTCAGTCACCCAAGCTGCTAATAAAACCATGGTTAACTGGGCTGCAATCAGGACTTCATCCCTCTACACCACTGGAATAGCTACTACTTTCATTTTTTGCAAACTTATTTGTGCTATATGTTACTTTTGCTAATAGGTAGGGTAACATTCTAGAAATGGTACTTTTTTCTGAGGATGCAGTGATGAAAGATGTATGTAAACCACTAGGGACATCTGGCCATTCTGCAATCAAGTTCAATGTGGAATCACAGCTCAGTATAAGAAATACATGTGCAGAAAATAAAATAAAAGGATAATTGGAAATGGGATGATGATTTTAGGGGTGGATCTGCAAAGGATAATTGGACTAACCATTATTCAGAACTGCATGAATGGGGCTTTATGCTTCTGTGTGCTTGCAGTGAGTTTGCAACAGTCCTATGTCTCTGCAGCTGGATTTTACTTCAGCTATCATTATTTCAGTTTACCTGATTTTCAAAATTGAAATATACACTTTTAAGATGATCGCAACAACCGCTGTCAAGAAATGGAATATCTTATTAGGAATATGAGCACCAATGTTATTAATACCACACAGTAAAAAAATGACATTATCTAATGTAAGCATATTAGTGAGCACTGCATATGATGTGGTGTAGTAGCCTGTCAATTGAATAGTCTTAATGAAAGGACACTCCCATACCATATGACAATATTCTGCTTTCTCAACCTTAAATGTACAACATTTAGCTGCAGCCTTCTGACCCCTCTTAGATAATCTAACTGGAGAGTGTTGCCAGTTATGCAAGGTGTTATATAATGTAAATTCGGTTTAACAAGGATACAATGGCTTGGAACATAACTGTAGAATCTTTCCCCAGTTTTCCTCCTTGTTATCACATTCTAACCATCCCTTCCATTTTCATTTCAGATCATTACAGTCAACAACCTGAGTGTCGAAATACACTGTGTAGAAAGCAGAATGTTTTGGTGGAGGGGATGAATTAACATCCCTGTACTGAGAGATCCACATGGGGGGAGCAATGTGCCAAGAGATGATTTGTAGTTCATTAGAGTGCATTAGTAAGATCATTCAGTACAGATCATATTTGCAAATATTGCCATCCAGGTAGTTTATGTGTATGACCTATTCCTACACATTCTGCTCCCCAAAGATCTGTAGCATATATAATATTACAATGTATCCTGTCATTCCAGCATAAAAAAAAACTGTTGTCTGTTTGGATTAGGTGGTTATACTAAAGGTGAACCAGACTGGAAGGCAGGAAATGTGAATACTCCAGTGGTGTACAAAAATGTAAAATCCAATGTTCTAAGGCAATTGATTCATGGAAAACACACTTTATTTAGTCAAAATACATATAAAATTAGATTTTTCATTTCTACCATAAGAAACTTCTTCAGACAGTTTAAAAGACTGTTTAAAAGAAAGCAGTCCATGTTTAAATACCGTCAAATAGTGATGATTTCATACAAAAAGCACATCTCTCATGATTTCAGTCAATGAGAACACATCTCTCCATGCCTATTTATGAATATTTATAAATATTAATAAACAGCCAAAAGCACTGTATCGAATAGAAACCAAGCACCGGACAGCTCTAAAATCCACAAACAGTTTATTCAACCACATACAACGTACAAATATTAATAAATATCCCATGAATATTTAGGAAACATTTAAAAAACATAACATTAACATTCCAGCACATTTCAAAAATTGAATATATAGCATATATGTTAAATATAAATACAAAAACTAGTGTTTACTCTAAAACTTTATTCAAAACAACTTGTTTCCATAAATATTAAAATAAATATTAAAATTAATTAGATCATCTTTCCAGTGCCTTCAACCTAAGAATGCTGTTGATAGAAATCGATTCATTGAGACCTGACCAAATGTTAGCCCTTAAACGTAGTTGCCAGGTCAATTATTTCCTCTCTAGATGTAATGACCATGCTCCTCCCCTTTTACCAACCTTCACTGAGTCCAGCACAAAGAACGTAAAAGAATGCCCATGAAAATCCATACAGTGCTTGGCAAGGGCATTGGTACCATCATTTTTTTCTGATTGCTCTAAGATGTTCATAAACACATTTTTTTTTATTCCCTCTCCATTTTACCAATATAAAAACCTGCAAATAAAACACATTGGGCACAGTACACCACCATCTCTGCATGACAATAAAACTTTTCCACTGGTTTAAATTTAAAACCAGTAATCACTGTCTCAACAATCTCTACACTATAGGGGCAATATGGGCAGCACCCACATTTCTTCATACATCTTTCCCCCGTATACTTAACCACTTTTTCAAACAAGTCCTTTAAATTTCTTCTCCTGTGATACACAGTTACAGGTCCAGCACCTATTAGATCCCTCATTTCTCTTTCGTACTCATGAACTGCCCTTTAATGATTGCTCACTTCTGCTTGAATGGGTGGGTGCTTGGAAAGTGTAAAAAAATTGCGTATGCCTCTTTTTGAAAAATTCTATTGACAAATCTTCTATTTGTCAAATCTTTACTTCAAGTGTATATCTAAAAGAGATTTCTTGCTCATCCATACAGTGGGAGCATTTCAAAAATTGCATGGTACTGTTCAAGTAAACCAAAAACGCCTCAATAAATAATGTGGGACCCTTCCATAAACTAAACAAGTCATCCAAAAATGTGCATACAGTTGGCAGTATTGGTAAAAGGCAGAATTAAACAAAAACAAATGCTCCCATTGCAGCATAGCAATGTTAGCATAAACTCCACCACATGCTGCACCCATAACAACTCCATCTCTCTGCAAAAAAGATTCCTTCTCAAATGCAATAACAGTTATAAAATATAAACGTTATATTTAAAAAATATAAAGAAGGAGTTGCTATGGGTGCAGCATGTATTGGAGTTTATGCCAACATTGTTATGCTATAATGGGAGCATTTGTTTTTGTTTAATTCTGCCTTTCACCAATACTGCCAACTGTATACATGTTTTTTGGATGACTTGTTTATTTTATGGAAGGGTCCCAAATTATTTATTGAGGCGTTTTTGTTTTACTTGAACAGTACCACACAACTTTTGAAAATTTTCCACTGTGTGGATGAGCAAGAAATATCTTTTTTAGTTATACACTTTAGTAAGATGTGACAAATAGGAGATTTGTCACTAGAATATTTTGAAAAGAGACATACTTGAATAGCTTTTTATACTTTTCAAGCACCCACCAATTCAAGCAGAAGTGAGCAGTCATTAAAGGGCAGTTTGTGAGGGCGGCAAGAATGGTGTCAACATTTGAGTCATTTTTAGAAGAATGCCAGACATTGAAAGATATGTTTTTAAAGTGAGGTTACCCATACTCATTTGTATATGAGATTATGCTGGAAGTTATTAATAAAAGAGAAAGTGGTCATTTTGAACCCATCTTTAAAGGATGAAAGAGTGTTAGATTGGCAGTGGAAGCTGACATTAATGAAAGAAGTGATGTAAGTATTGAAGCTAGTACTGAGCCTCTAAGTGTTAAATCTGTAAATCAGAACAACTATTCATGCTCCTTCATCACCACATTTGGGATTAACAGCAAATGTATCAGGCATATTATAGAGATACATTGGCAACTTTTACAGTATGAAAGAGAAATAAGGGATCTAATAGATGTGGGACCTGTAATTGTGTATCACAGGGGTAGAAATTTGAAGGAGTTGTTTGAAAGAGTAGTTAAGTATAAGGGGGAAGGGTTTATGAAGAAATGTGGGTGTTGTGCATATTGCCCCTATTTTGCAGAGATTGTTGAGACAGTGATTAATGGTTTTAAATTTAAACCAGTAGAAAAGTTTTATTGTCTTGCAGAGACAGTGGTGTATTGCACCCAATGTGTTTTATGTGAAGGTTTTTATATTGATAAAATGGAGAGGGAATTAAAAAATGCATTTATGAACATCTTAGAGCAATCAGAAAAAAAATGATGGCACCAATGTCCTTGTCAAGCACTGTATGGATTTTCATGGGCATTCTTTTAAGTTTTTTGTGCTGGATTCGGTGAGGGTTAGTGAAAGGGGAGGAGCATTGTTATTACATCAAGAGAGGAAAGAATTGACCTGGCAACTATGTTTAAGGGTTCAAATTTTGCCAGGTTTCAATGAATATATTTCTATCAACAGTATTCTTAGGTTGAAGGCACTGGAAAGATGATCTGATTTATTTTAATATTTATTTTAATATTTATTTTAATATTTATGGAAACATAAAATTGAGTTGTTTTGAATAAGGTTTTAGAGTAAGCACTTGCTTTTGTATTTATATTTAACATATATCCTATACATTCAATTTTTGAGATGTGCTGGAATGTTAATTTAATGTTTTTTAAATGTTTCATAAATATTCATGGATATTTATTAATATTTATAAATATTCATAAATATGCATGCAGAGATGTGTTGTCATTGACTGAAATCATGAGGGGTGTGCTTTTTGAATGAGGTCATCACTATTTGAAGGTATTTAAACATAGATTGCTTTTTTTTAAACTGTCTGAAGGAGTTTCATATGGTAGAAACAAAAGCACTAATTTTATATGTATTTTCACTAAATAAAGTGTGTTTTCCACAGATAAATGGACTTAGAACATTGAAGTTTACATTTTTTGTATACCAGTGGAGTATTCCCATTTCCTGCCTTCTGGTCTAGTTTTCTTCAGTTTGTGTTTTTTTGGCTTATTGGTGGTTTGTTATGCCAAAGGTGTTCAGAGCAGACCCAGTGTAGATTTACCTTTAAATTTCCCTTTCCCAGTCTTAGCAAACTAAATTTCCAATCCTCCTGGATTGCAGACCATGTTAGAATCTTTAATAATTTTAGCCTTCCTCCAATGACTTCAAACTCAGCCAGAACCAAAAATACTATAGATTAACTCAGGCCTTAATTACCCGCCATACAACAGCAGCCTTAGTACACTCTGTAAAATTAGGACTCCTAATCCACATTCATTGTAAATAAAAATGGCACGCTATGTATAAAATGCTGGGAAGAACAGTATAAGACCATGTTTTCTGATAATAAAATAAATGATTTTTGAGGAACAAATATTCAATTTAATTGGAAAAACAGACAGAAAAAATGTGTGGTGATCACAATTCATATTTTCTATAATTTGGGTATTAATCCTCACTCTAAAATTCACCACAAAAAATGAAACTTTAGAACCTCCAAAACCACAACAGACCACAGCTCCAAATCAGATGAGACAAGGAATACAATGCAAATTCAAATTCCATACTTTATTCTGTTACAGTTAAGCGCTTTCTTCTCATACTAGAGACTTCATCAGAACAAATACACTTTAAAACCCAGCCCTTAAATACCCTTTACTTAATAGTGGCACATGATTAATTAATTAATTACTAAAAACACTTAAAATACATACTACCTAGTTTATGTAAAAATATTTAAAAATTAATTAACAAGTGGATAAATCAACACTCATACTTTAAAAAGTTTAAGGTTAACATTTTAATCTTGTAATAATGTATACACTTAAATACACTTGAAAAAGAAAAACAAAAAACAGAACAACACAACCCTTTAACCCATAATGTGCTTCTATTTTAAAAGACAAGCAATGTTGACTAACTCATTTATTCCAGGATATTGAGTGGCATCCAACCTTAACTGCCATCTCAATTCACTGGCATCCAAATGCAAATCAACAATTTTACCCTGAGGATCCTTTACTATATGGTCAATAATCAAGAACTTAAACATATGTGTCTCATGGTCCTTAAGATGTCAAAATAGGGCATTAGTGATTCTTCCCTTCTTTATATCATAAATATGTTCACTAACTCGAATCTTGAATGCTCTAGAGGTCTTTCCTACATAAAATGCTGGACACATTTGACATTTAGCCAGGTAGACCACATTAACACTACTACAATTGTAGTGCCCTTTAATGAAAAAAGGATTATTCCCATTCAATTTAAACTGATCCTGTTTCCAAAATGTGGCAACAGTAGTTACACTTCCCACATTTGAAATTACCTTTGGGTCGATTTGAAAGGCCATGTACATATTCTTTATTATACTCAAACAAATTTTTGAGGGAACTATCCCTCCTAAATACAATCTTGGGGAGGCCCCTTCCTACTTTGGATTCAACATTCAAGTCGAATCCTAAAATCTCCCAATTATGTTTGAATGTTGAAAATTATAGTAATTTGAGTAATGGTGAATTGGAGTTATTGAATGAGTTTGTCAGGGACAAAACAGTGCATATAATGAAACCCAATAAGGTGAATGGGGTAGTCTTAATGAACAGGGTTGAATATTTAAATAAAATGAATTCCTTGCTTATGGACGGGACATATGAGGAAAGTTCCCTAAATGAGATCCACATAGCATATAGGAAGATTGACTTGGCCCTGGATGACATGTTATTCCAGGGCCAAATCAGTCTAGATGAATATAATTATATGAACAATGACTACCCTATGATTCCTAATATTTTTGGAATACAGAAAATCCACAAGGGCCTTGCAAATTTAAAATTTTGGTCCATTGTGGATGGGCATAGATCAAAAACTTGTTTTATGAGCAAATTTATAGATCATTGCTTGCAAAAAGGATTGCAAACATTTGAGTATATTACTAGAGATTTGTGGCATTTCCTAAAGAAATTGGATGAAATAAAATGGGATCCGGGATTGATTATGGTGACTGTGGATGTTGTTAACTTGTTTAGTATTATACCACATTATGAGGGTATATTGTGGTTGGAAGTTCAGTTAACTAAAACTTATATTTATGATCAGGACACCATTAGCAAGATTATTGCCCTAATGGATTTAGTTTTGAACAATAATTATATCCATTTTGAAGTGCAATATTTTAAACAGGCAACCCGAGTAGCCATGGGGGCTGCCTGTGCCCCCATTTTTGCAAATTTTGTAATGTCATACTGGGAACAGGAATTTTTAATGAATAGTGGTTTTTGGTCCAAAATTTTACACTATACTAGATTTTTAGATGACCTATTTTTGTTGTGGAGGGGTAGTAAACAAGAACTTGAGGAATTTTTAAGCTATATCAATAATACTGTGGAATTTTTAAGATTCACCCACTATTTTAGTGAAGAAAAAAATCACATATTTAGATATAGAGTTGAATATTGACAGGGTTAACAGTCTCCTATATTCGAGGATTTATAGAAAACCAACCTTTTCAAATTCCTATTTGGAATTTGGGAGTTGGCATCCTTTGCACCAAAAAAGATCTATAATTAAAGGCCAATTGGTAAGAGCTGCCAGGATGGTTAGCCAGAATGAACAATTTCAGGATGAAGTTGGTTTTATAGTTAATATGTTTTCTAAAAGGGGTTATCCCCAGGACCTGTTGGAAGAATTAACCAGAGAGGTGACCGGAAAAAGGCATAAAGGTATATATATGAAATGAGCAGGCTTTAAATATTAACCACAATTTCCGGAGGTGTGAACCTAATTTTAGGTTTATTACTACCTACAACCTTGATGATGAAGGTGTAGCTAAAACTATAGTTAATAATTGGGAGATTTTAGGATTCCACTTGAATGCTGAATCCATAGTGAGAAGGGGCCTCCCCAAGATTGTATTTAGGTGGGATAGGTCCCTCAAAAATTTGTTTGAGAATAATAAGGAATATGTACATGGCCTTTCAAATCAACCCAAAGGTAATTTCAAATGTGGGAAGTGTAACTACTGTTGCCACATTTTGGAAATGGGATCAGTTTAAGTTAAATGGGAATAATCCTATTTTCATTAAAGGGCACTACAATTGTAGTAGTGTTAATGTGGTCTACCTGGCTAAATGTCAAATGTGTCCAGTATTGTATGTAGGAAAGACCTCTAGAGCATTCGAGATTCAAATTAGTGAACATATTTATGATATAAAGAAAGGAAGAATCACTAATGCCCTATTTAGGCATCTTAAGGACCATGGGACACATATGTTTAAGTTCTTGATTACTGACCATATAGTAAAGGATGATCCTCAGGGTAAAATTGTTGATTTGCATTTGGATGCCAGTGAATTGAGATGGCAGCTAAGGTTCAATGCCACTCAATATTCTGGAATAAATGAGGCAGTCAAAATTACCTGTATTTTAAAATTGAAGCACATAATGGGTTAAAGGGTTGTGTCATTCTGTTTTTTGTTTTTCTTTTTCAAGTGTATTTAAGTGTACATGTTATTACAAGTTTAAAATGTTAACCTTAAACTTTTAAAGTTTGAGTGTGGATTTATCCACTTGTTAATTAATTTTTAAATATTTTACATAAACTAGGTAGTATGTATTCTAAGTGTTTTTAGTAATTAATTAATCATGTGACACTATTAAGTAAAGGGTATTTAAGGGCTGGGTTTTAAAGTGTATTTGTTCTGATGAAGTCTCTAGCAGGAGAAGAAAGCACTTAACTGTAACATAATTAAGTTTGGACTTTGAATTTGTATCGTATTCCTTGTCTCATCTGATTTGGACCTCACTCTAACATATTGAGTTGGATTCAATAAAGCCTACAGAGTAGCATGCTGAGTAATGCAAACACAGTAAACAATGTGGCCTGCTAATTACCGTATAAGCAGCTAAACTGTATGCTAATCAATCAACCAATCCAAGACAGAGGAGCTTTTCAACAAGCTATAAAACAATCTTGTAGACTCAGTGCAGTTTTTGCCTGAAAATTCCAAAACCTATAGGAATACAGACATAGAAACTACACAGAAACAATGCTATGGACTGCTGTTGCTCTTATATATGTGTATGCAACAGACCTAAGTCTATGCTGCTGCTGCTAATAGACCTTAGCCAAGAAGGAGAAGAGCATTTAGACCCTGTTTAACTTTTCATGGTCTGCATATGGTGGAAATTATAGAGTGCTACAGGGTGGATAGAGACACACTATATGATTTCTGTATCCTCTGTTGTCCTCAATTGAGAGCAAAGGCAAACTGAGGGGAACCAATACCTGTGGAGACTAAGGTATGTGTCCCTACTTAGAATATTAGCTACAGGGAAGATCAACAGAGGATATACTGGGGATGTCACAGGCATCAGCATTCAGGATCCTGCATCAATTCCTGAATGCAATGCTACAATATGCAATTGACTACATACATTTTTCCCATACACCGGATGACAGAACTACAGCTATGCAAGATTTCTACCCTGTAACACACTACCCTGTAGTCGTGGGTGCCATAGACTGCATGCACATTGAAATCAAAGCACCACCAAGGGAACAGGGTAGGGTGTACATAAACAGAAATGGCTTCCACTCCATTAATTGCCAGTTCATGTGTAATGCTAAGGAAATCATCCTGAATGTGTGTGCTGACAACCCAGGTAGTTACCACGATTCCCATATCTGGAACAACTCTCTACTCTATCAGAGGTTCTCTGGAGTGGGGGGATAACCCACATAATCTTTTGATGGGGGATGCAGGTTATGCACTTGAGCCATGATTGATGATGCCCATCAGAAATGTGCTTCCATCCACCAAAGAACATTATAATGAGGCACACACTCAAACAGGAAATATCATAGAGTATGTGCTGGGGATGCTAAAGTCACAGTTCCAGTGCCTAGACACATCTGGAGAGCTCTGCAGTACAATCCCCCATATTTGTGCTGAAATTTTCACTGTCTGTGCCATCCTTTACAATATTATTCTGAGAAAACAGCTTTAGCAGAAACACCAAGGGGAAGCAGCACACATTCCATCACCACTGACAAGGTCACCACATCCACATGCAGGTGTGGAGTCAGAAAAGGAACTGCCAGTGGCTGTGGGTGTCTGTAGACATAGGCATGTACAATATGTCCTCACCCTGGCCAGAAGGCAATGGATAGCACACACACTCACCATCTAAGGGTGTAAAACTTTCATACTATGCATATACATACAGTAACAGTGATGCCAGGCAATGCTCACAACCTTTACTTACCCATGTAATGACTGTGTACTGCCAGCATCACATAGAGTCAGCTCTGAATTAAAATTCTTCTAACTGTTCGACTATCAAGGTAAGTATTGAACCTGGAGTATGAAAATAAGTGGCTAAGAATACAAATGAGTGGCATATCGTTGCATACTGTTATTTGCTAATGTAACTTAAGTAGAAGGTGGGGCATTTTTACAGCAATGACAATGATCTGTGACAGCAATGACTTATGTCAATAGATGTATTCTCTATCAACTAATAGGCCTCATGCATCAAAGATTCAGACATTACAAAAGCCTGTAAGAAAGCAGTACAAATGCCAAAAGAGCATCACAAACACATATATACTAAGCACTCAGTCAGCTATGCACCCTTGGCATCAGACAAAAGACTTATGTATCATTGAATCCAAAAGATAGAAAATCAAGGATATGGCCCAGTTATTGTCATTTGCACAGGGTGTTGTTTGGGGACTCAGGAGGCCAAGGCTGACACAAAAGGTGGAGAGTGCATGTGAGTAAGAAAGACAGACAGGCAGGCAGGCAGAAATGTGGATAATGTATCAAATGGCCACTGAGACTGAATGAGCTGTAAGCCTCATGACTGACTCATGTAACTGTTATGTGTGTGTGTGTGTGTGTGTGTGTGTGTGTGTGTGTGTGTGTGTGTGTGTGTGTGTGTGTGTGTCTGTATGAGCACTAAAGGTCAAACATGTGTGTGAGTGTCTGCAAGAACACAGCCAAGCTCTGTGCTAGTTTTATGTCCTGGTATGTTGAACAGGTGTGATCCATGCATGGTAGAAGTAACAGTTCATTGCCATTGCACCTAACTGCAAGAACTGGCTCTGCTAAGAGTGGAACTGGCATGCCCATGCCAATGGTCAGATGCACTGCTGCTACTTAAACATGACTGATGTCTGCTGGCTGAGCTCTCATCACAAGTACACCCTGGATCATGGCCCCATGGCCTACTACATCTTGGTGTGGGTACTTCAATTACTGATGGAACAGTGGAAGCAGTGCCACTACAGAAGCATGATCAGGCATGGCCACATTGGCTAACATCAGTTGATAATGCTGACCTATGTCCATGGGGATGCTGTCCCCCTTCCAGCAGACATTACATCACAGACACTGCCCATTCTGTCATGCCATTCATCTGATCCATTGAAATGCCACACTGCAGAGGCAGTCACGCATGTCAGCTTGTGCTACATCTACAACCCATAGCATATCCTCAGAGATCCTATTGGAATGTGCTTGCACCTCCATAATGGCCCTAAACATATTTTGAGTGGCTTGTAAATACACACTAAGATCAGTGGAGGGTGAACAAAAGGTCTTCTCTGACCACCCATTACAACCATCCTATGTGGCATCTTGCCCGCCCTTTGTCTATGGCCAGAGTCAACCAGCACTGAAGCTGTAGTAAACACATTACCTTGATCAAGTGCGTCATCCTCCACCTGTTCAATATATGGGGCTCACTAGAATAGGTATGTGTAGGCATACTGGCTGTGTCTGATGGAAATACAGGGGATGGATGAATGTCAACCTCAGTGTCAGATTCAACCTCTGCACCCCTGACTGTGCCTCTGTTTGGCCGCCATCATCAGAGTCTGCCAATATTCTGTTATCAGGTAGTAAGAGTCCCAAACTTCCACTGCCAGGATAACCTGTGATAATAAATAACAAACACAGGAATGAAATTAATACCGACATTTCTTCTTCTTCTTTCGTGTTTTTCCCAGTTAGGGGTTACCACAGCAGATCACCTCTACACTCATGATTGGCAGTGGAGTTTTATGGTGTCGAGTTGCAGCCCAGTGCCCAGCCTTCCACAGAAATCACACACATGCATGCACTCATGCCTAGGGGCAATTTAGAGTGTCCAATCCACCTACAGCATGTCTTTGGGATGTGGGAGGAAACTGGAGCACCTGGAGGAAACCCACGTGACCACAGGGAGGACATGCAGACCCTGTACAGAAGGCACCCCAGCCAAGGATTGAACCGGAGAAGTTCTTACTATGAGGCGGCAATGCTAACCGCTGCACCACCACAGCTGCCCAAATTAATATCGACACTAAAATTTAATATTATGATAATAAACTAACACTGGTGTCACACATGGTTCAGATGGTGCAGCAATACACACACACACACACACACACACACACACACACACACACACACACACACACACACACACACACACACACACACACACACACACACACACACACACACCTCACACATATGTATAAATGTATATTTCTGACAAATGGTCATCAATAATCAAATAAAAATGTTTGCCTTACCATGTGCAGATAATTCCACACTTGCTAGGGAGGATGGTCCTGAAAGTAAGGATGAAATCATCACAATTGCAATAACTCAGCAGAACAGTGAATACACCATTTTTGCCTTTATGTCCATTAACAATATCTTTAACTCAAAGTCCATGTGTAATGAACAAAAATATGTCATTAACCATATAAATTTATCAAAAGATTCATCAAAAAATAAAATAAAATAAAAAACACATGAACTATTACTTACAATATTCTCCTATACAAGCAAATCTTCCAAATTGACATATGTAAGCTTACCTGAAAGCTCCTTCTGGGACATGCTTGCCCTCTCAGAAACATCAGTACCAATATCAATCTCATGTTGTTGTACACTTTCCACTGAGCTCTCTAGATCTTTGACAGTGGACAGGAACTCTTTATTTGGTGTCAGCGGTGGCGCTGTAGCAGCCCCACCCCCCTGTAGCTAGCTATTCACAGGCAGCTGTAGGTGCTCCCCTCTGGGCTGCTGAAATCATATCAATGGCCCTGTGGCTCACTTGATCATAAGTTTTGGTGCATCCCCCATTTTCAGAAATGCATCATGAACCATGAAAGCATACATGGATTTTATCAGTCTGATCTCTCTTTTATAGTGAAGTTAACCAATAAGCCCACCATCCTGAAATACCACTTAATGACAATACAACACATAAATACAACACAATGAAATTGTAGAAGCATGGTGCACACATAATATGACACATGTTTGTCATTAAAAAAACAGCACATACACAGTGTTCATATATTAAAATTTATGCACCAAATGTAAATGGTTATCACACTACAATACAAAGTAATATTTTAAAAACAACAAAAGAACAAATGTATTGTGTACAATCTCAAGATCAAAACAAATGAATAGCAACTTACAAAAGAATAAGAGCTTCTTGATAATTGTATTTCACAATGGAACACACAATGATACTACTTTTCCCCAAAACAACAACAAATGACAATTACAACTTTCAACATA
The DNA here is from genome assembly GCF_019279795.1 of Protopterus annectens. NCBI lineage: Eukaryota > Metazoa > Chordata > Ceratodontiformes > Protopteridae > Protopterus > Protopterus annectens. Next base: position 1,086,087,614 of record NC_056727.1, on the reverse strand, counting down.
CACACACACAAATGCTATGTTTACTTGTAACCACAAACAAACAGGTTATCACATACAGAACAAGACCAAGTAATACTATAATTGTTAATTATATAATGCTTTCAGCTCCCCCTTAAGTGCTCTCCACACCCACTAGCAGGAGTCTATGTTATATCTCTCCAAGACATGTCTCCATGTGCACATTGATGAACCATAGATTATATTGAAATAAACCTTAAATAAAATAAGAAGAGTGTAAGTATATAATATATTAAAGTTAAAATAATATGTGATAAAAATAAGAAGAAAAAGTAATAACAAAAAGTAACCTTAAAAAGAAGTGCAAATGTATAAAATTCCAGAGAAGTGCATATATATAAAAAAAATTCCTAAGTGAAATATATATAAATAATATACATAACATTAAAAATATAAATACTACAGCATAAAAAAAAAAATATAACATTTTTAAACATCCATGCACGAATCAAAAAAAAATCAAATTGAATAGCAATCAAACTGTTTTACCTTTTACAATCAGAATGAATATCAATCTTATGTGTACATGGTTACCCTTTTATGGTTATAGCATTATCTTAGACATGATTATGATTGCAATATGAGTGTTGAACGATTTGAGCTCAGTTGTTTACAGATTAATTGTAGTATGTGTTAGTAGTGTTAATATAGACACCATACTTGTGTAGTTAGTGGTGGTTGCATTGTGAATTGACCACACAATGTGAAGAGGTTAAAAGAAAGGCAACCACATAAGCAACATTAACAACAAAAAGTGTGTTTTATGTAACAGAAAACACTAGTATACTGACATATCAATTTTAGTTCAAACTGTACTAAACTAAGTATTTTTAGTTTGAATTTTACTTTTACGTTACTTATAGCCTGCATCAACTGTAAAAATGTTACAAAATTCCTTATAGCCTGCATCTGTGAGAGTGCAACACAGATAAGACAAGAATGAACACAATGCAAAGCAAAGACAAAAAAAGAGTGAAAACAAATTGCACTAAATAAAAAAAATATTAAAATAAATGTTGCACTGCACTAAATATTATATTTGTTATATACATGTAATAACAAATAATATGTATATGTCTTGTATGCAAGTGACAGGGAATGGGAAGAATGCTTATGCATTTGCATACTGGCTCCAATACTGCTTCCAAGTTGCTTGTGTGGTAAAGAGAGATAAGAAGTAAGCTTTTTGGAGGTTGATAGTGGAACAATATTTAAAAGACTTGTGAAAAAAAATGTAAGTAAAAAAAAAGTATATTGTAATGCTGTTTATGATTCTTTTTTTTTAAACATTAATATTTGTGTGACGCATGGCTTAGTGCAAATATGGAAAAAAAATAAGAAAAAAAAAAAAGTTGTTTAAAATTAATATATGATATAAGTGATAAAATTAAAGTTGTAAATGTTGTGTGTGTGTGTGTGTGTGTGTGTGTGTGTGTGTGTGTGTGTTTGTGTGTGTGTGCCACATCTGGTAAACACAATTAACCACACAGCACATATTATATGTAGATCAAGGTTCAAGTCTCACATTTATCTTTTAATGATGAACATTTATAGACACTTTTTTTTATAATATTAATGCATGTTGAGCTTTGGTAATCTCATTTGTTCATTGCTCACCTCTGAGCAAATATGGTGCAATGGCCTAGACAACAACCAGATGTTACAAGAAACAAAAGTAATGGAAGCAACAGAGCACAGCTCTAAAAGCCAAAAGTATTTATTCCAAAAAGCAAATAGGTGAGCTCTTTCGCAGCCGAAGCCACTTCGTCAGACAAACATAATGGAAAGTTGTAATGCTTTTAAATAGGTAACAGCCAATCATATATCAGAATCAATTAAAAATAAAAATAATTAAAGACAGCAACTCTTAAAGACATAAAACATCCCAATAAATATCATTAAGAATGTATTTTAAAAGTGCAGATAAGGACACAGATATACAACAGATGGACAGATAGGCTATCTAGCTAAGGGTCTATTAGCCAAAACAGGTTTAATAGAAATCTTGTCATTTAGACCTTTCCCTACGTTTTCTCTCATCCTTATAATCCACTCAAGTTCTTTATTTTCCACCTTGTTCTTATTGGAACCCCCTCTGTGGCCCATTTTTACCACTTCTATGACCATGAATTTGAAAGTATGTAGGTTACCTAACTTGGTAACATGTTTGGCTAAGGCATTAGTATCAGCTTGTCTATATATATCATAGGTGTGCTCTCTCATCCTATCTCACAACTTGCGGGTAGTCATCTCAATGTAGAAGGAATGGCAGGGAGTGCAATAGGCTAAATAAACAAGGTTCATAGTATTGCAATTAGCACTAGCTTTGAAACACATCCTTTTCCCCATATCTGGATGTTCAAAGCATCTCCCACTCTCAATCAAACGGCAACAGTTACAAGTATTATGGGGATATGTACCTACAGGTGGTAGTGTAGATTCACCTATGTCATGTCTAGGGTGACACAGCATCCTTTTAAGGGACCTTTTATTTTTATAGGTATATCTGGGAATCTCTCCCACTAACATACATATTCTCTCATTGGACATGAGTATGTTCCAGTGTTTAGAATAGACATCCTGCAAAAACCTGATGTTGCTGGCATAAGTAATAGGTATCCTCATCCCATTGTTCCTATTAGCTCTCCACTTGCATGTGTGAATTGGAGAGGAGAAGTATGGTTTACTTTCATATTTTCTTATTTCAGTTACACTAGCTTTTGCCATCCCAACTTCTTTTTTATTATATCCCCTATCCAGGAATCTTTTTTCTAATACATTCAACTCATTGTCCAATACAGAGTCATCTGCTGTTAATCTAGAAACCCCTAGCGCCTGTCCTGTAACAATGTTCTTAAATGCATGCTCAGGATGCATACTTTGTCGATGGACAAAAGTATTTCTGTAGCAGTTTTTGCTAAAGACTTCAGCAGTGAAGTCTCCAGTTGTCTTTCTGTTAACTTTAACATCCAAAAACTCAATGGAATTAGAAGAGGTATTAATTGAAAATTTAAGAAAATCAGTACTAGCATTCAAGGTATCCAAAAAGCAAGTGAATCCTTCCCTATCTCCTTTCCAAAGGAAAAACAGGTCATCCACAAACCTCCTATAAAAGACTATTCTGTCCATTCTGAATTGTGTTATAATATGTGCTTCTTCCCATTTAGCCATAACCAGGTTGGCATAGCTATTGGCACAAGAAGTGCCCATAGCTATGCCATCCCTCTGCCTGTAAATATTCTGCTCAAATACAAAGATGTTGTTATCAAGGACTATTTCCATCAGTGAACAAAGAAGATCTATCTTATATTGATCATAGGTGCCATCTTGTAAGAGATAGCTTCCTAGCATCTCTACCCCTTGGTCATTGGGTATGGATGTAAAGAGAGACTCTACATCCATTGTTACCATAATACAATCCTGCGTTGGTGGTGTAACTTGTAAATGCTGATATAAGTCTCTAAGGAAATGTTCATTATCCTTTAAAATAGTTATATTTTTGGCCAGTATGGGTTTGAGATGTTGTTCAATGTAAATGGACAGGGGTTCAGTACACCACCCTCTACCTGCTACTATAGGTCTCATGGGGGTATACTCGGTATTTGTGGATCTTAGGCATGCCTTGTATAATAGGTATAATCGGTTCAGATACTAAAAAATAGTTATAAAGTTCTAAGATGATCTGTCCTAGTTGTAAGCATTCAAAAAGTTCATTATAAATTCTATTAATACATTGTCTCACTTGCTCTATAGTTAAAGAAGCATATACCATATTGTTGTTAAGCGTAACATTCATAGCATTGCTATAAAAGGCATAGTCCATAATCACCATAATTCCTCCCTTGTCAGCTGGTCTAATACTTAGGGTAGGATCATGACATAGATGGTCAAGAGCTAGTCTTTCATTCTTATTTAGAGTAAAGAAATTCTTAGTGCACTTTCTTTCATCATACATAGCATAGATATCATTCATGCAAGCTTTCTCAAAAACATCAAGTACATCTATCGAAGGAGGTATAAAACAACTAGCTTTTCAAAACGTATTAATGTCATTACAAGCATTATTAGTTCCATTGAAATACATTTTCAAAGAGACATTTCTTATGAACATTTTCAACTCAATAGTATTTTCAGTGAGCACCATTTTATTTGCAGGTATGAAACTCATACCTTTGTTTAAAACGTTCATCTCTGTTTGATTTAATCTATGGCTTGAAATGTTCCATATTAACATGGATCCCTGTTTTGCCACATTTTCTTGAGTGTTAATGGATTCCCCCCCTCCAAAGATGCCTTCCTTTTCAGACGTCTTCTCTCCGTGGACGTTCGTAAAAATTGGAATTACGAATGGGGAGTGGATTCATCAACAGTCTGTTCGCATTAAAAGATGTATTAGGGTGGTTGTTAGTCCCAATAGTGTGGACATACTCTTTCCTGCATGCCTCAGTGATATTTGCAGTATCTGTATTGGCTTTGATGCAGGCTGTTGATGTAGAATTAAGTCGCGGAATGGAAGGTGTCTCCTTCGCATTGGGTTCTGGATTAACAAACAGGTTATCTTGATTTAAGGTGGAGCCTATGTTGGAGGCTAAAGAGTTAGTCCCTGCTTCATTTTGCGTGAATGATGGAACTGGCTCCTGAAAAGAAGAATTGGGATGATTGTGACTTTTATTAGTTTATGAGCCATCAGCCCTTTCATCCCTAAGCCAATCAAAGACCCTCCCTTTAGAAAAATCATTTAAATCTCGTTGTATTTTCTTTCTTTTGTAGTTGAACAATTGCTTCTCATAAGCACTGACTGTCTCTATGACATGCTCGAATTTAAGGTCGATGATAGATGGAGGGTAGTTCTCATATAATTCCCTCTGGAGTTTTTCTAGGTCAGATCCAAGCATTACTTCTTGAAGTTTGAAGAATTGTATTAATAATCTCATGTAGCTATAACTCGTATCTAAATTAATTTGCTACCATTGAGTTAGTAAATCACTATATAGGCTTCCATAAGTGGGCATATTCAAACCCCTTAGCCCACGGGGAACATTATGCATATTAAGGCAAGCCTCAAAGTGAAATCTTTGAGATTTAAGTCTCACTAACTTTAGTGCATCATTTTCCAGATTGTGTATATCCTTCCTGAAGGCATTTAAGTCATACTCACAGTCAATAGAGTTATCAGTCACTGTTGCATCAGATATACAATCCAACAAGGGATTCTCTGAACTCCCAAAAGAGGTAGAAATATTCCTAGGACCAGTCACATTTCCGCTATTTAGCTCAGATGGTAATCCATGATCTAATGGAATACTGCAACTTTCTGCCATGCCCTTGCACCAGTACAAACCAATCAGTAAGCAGCAAAAAACAAATGTAATGGTGTAGGTAAACCGTTCCCCCAGTAAAACAAGCATACAAAAAAACAAAAGTAATGGAGGCAACAGAGCACAGCTCTAAAAGCCAAAAGTATTTATTCCAAAAAGCAAATAGGTGAGCAATTTTGCAGCCAAAGCCGCTTCATCAGACAAACATAATGTAAAGTTGTAATGCTTTTAAATAGGTAACAGCCAATCATACATCAGAATCAATTAAAAATAAAAAATAATTAAAGATAGCAGCTCTTAAAGACATAAAACATCCCAATAAATATCATTAAAAATGTATTTTAAAAGGCAGATAAGGACGCAGACATTGTCATTTACAAAAAAGCATACATTGTAACATGTGTGGTCTTCTACTGCACAAACAAGTTAAGTGCCATTGTGTCGAGGTCAACACACATACACAGTAATGAATGTGAAAATATACAACTGCTGCCTATCTCTGCCTGTGGCAGCAGGTGTAAGTTAAGGGCTGTAATACAGGTGAGATAGGGTACTAATCCAGCAAACTCAAAAGTTTTATTAATACTGTTCATATTTACTTATAGAAAAATTCACAATAGATAAATAATCACACATACAAATAACTATGTATAGCAGGTGTATTGAGCAAAAACAAGATATCTTATATATTAAATGTCTGCATGTATCAGTTCAGTTATACAATTAACCATTTATGTTCTCAACATTCATGTCACACACATAACATGATTAGCAACTCAACTCTTTAATGTGTATGTATAACTAATGAACATGTCTGACAAATGAGGTCTCAGTTGTAATGAGTACATTGCACAGTAATGACTGTAAAAAATACAGCTGTTGCCCAGCCTTCCCTGTACAACTGCTAAAGTTAATGCTCATAATACAGTTGATCCAGGGTTCTAATCTAGCACACTCCAAATTTTATTCCTTTGTCCAGTCAATTTTAAAAACTAAAGAACAATGTATCGATAATTATAAATAACAATAACTATGTATAGCACTGGAGATCATATGAATTATATTGTGATTGAAGGCATACTGACAATTATGTTTCTTTAGTTAAAAGTATCTTTTCTGTCATGGGATGGACTTCATAATTCAATGATAGTCAGATACACATAAATGTATAAATCAGGACCTTATCAAGTCACATACATACATGGTTATCCACTCACTCATCAACTTTCATGTGTCCATATCATGAATGAGCAGGTAGGACAGGCATCACTTCTCTGGCAAGGGCGAAAATCTGACAATTACCTCTACTGTGGCAAGGATGAAAAAACACCTATGTGGAAGAATATGTTTATTTTGTTTTACATATTTTTGAATCCCACACTGTACTAATTACTTTTATCAATGTGTAAAGTCACACAGAAAATGTATCAGGTCATAAAATTTATACACCGAAATACATGTTTGAAAAGTGAAATTTTCTAACAGGTGCACCAGCATCCAACCAATAAACTAATGCCAACTGTCACTTTACTCTTTCTAAATCATAAACTGCCTTCCTCTGTGTCTGCTTAATGTCACAATAATGCAGTTGAAATCATGGTGCGGGTTTGTGAACTAGCCTTAAACAATAAAACAAGAATTGGTGGGAAAACACTTTAACTGTTGCTGTATGACCTGTACAGACATGACATGAGCAAGAAAGGAAGGCTCCCAATTTATGGCTCAAACATGGTGTGTAAAGGAGTCCAGAATCTTTATTGGACTCCTTGTAAAGTACCACAACCTTAGGCTACTTCAAGAGGACTATACTGGGTCTCGATATACATCAGAGGCTTGGAATAGTCTAACCAAGGCTGTCTCCAGTGTGACTGGCATTCCACGTACTGGATAGCAATGCAAACTAACTTCAATTACTTGAAAAGGTACAAGCAGACATAACTCAACCCATGGCTGGATGAGTTTAGGACTGCTGACATACCACAGTTGTGTAAATATATGGATAAAGATACTTTAAATTATATAGAAAGCTGGATATAGCCAAGACTGGCACGCTTACTGTTTTTCTTCTTTTTTCTCTGTATTTTAAAGCCACCCAGGAGATTGCAGTGAACAGGAAGGCCCATGCTGAATGTTTAGAAAGATTAAGAGAAGCAAAGGGTATGTATGCAGAACAAAATAGAAAATTAAGTATGTATATCTTAACTGTAAAATCAAACATGCATTCTTCATTCTGTAGCTCAAGGCAAATGTAGTAATCAATTGAAATAGTGTATTCAGATTTTATGGGTTCAAATCCCACAGGTAACAAATATGTTGTAAAATACTTTAAATATAAATTATATAGCAATTTGAACTAAATTGGTATAAATGCCATGCTGTTAAATTCATCTATATTATTTGAAAAAAACATATGTGCAATATATACATATTGTAAGGATTACTTGGAATAATTATCACTCCTAGTTTGCAAATTTTAAAAAGTATAATTAATGTAAAAGTAAACATATTAATATCATGGTAATTTATTGTATGTGACATATTATGGTTCTAATTATCTTTTTTTTCTCTCTTACCCCATCACTTATCGTTCTATTTTTATATGTGTGTTCACGATGTTCTGATGTCATCAATTTCTGACAAATGATTAAATGTTTTCCAGCACAGGGAGGTAGGCCAACCAGTGCAGCTAGCCCGCCACACCTCCAATGATTGCCGCATTGACACCTAGCACATCTGTGCACAACCTGGCAGTACTACCTCTGCAGCCCCTGCAATAACTGGGCTCTCAGCATCAGGTAGCATTTACCTCAGTAACTGGTTCAGTGGTACCCTATGGAAGTATTAGTGGAGGTTGTGATTTTGTCACCCACCAAGAGATGCAAGGCATGGTGTGTGAGGTCATGGAAAGTAGCATTTGTGCACACCTCAGCTGGATTGAGAAGATGCTCACTGGAAAGCTTTGGAAACAAAAACATCAAACACTCCCACAGCAAGCTCAGGAAGGGGACAGTCCTCATTGTCCTTATGCTTGAGGGGCATGGGCTTCCAATGTCCCTACCCTATCCCTAATCATAGTGTCCCCCAACCTTTTGTGTCCTTCACCATCCATGTCTCTGTCTTGTTTGTTCTGTTTGTCTGCAACCACTTCCTCACCTACCCTTCCTACCTGACTCTGACATATCTACGACCTTTATCCAACATTCCTCTCTTACTGAAAGAAAATAAAACAAATGGGCACCTGTCGCACAAAAAAATATCGTTCCATACATAGCTCTCCACTTCACATTTGTGTCTGCTCAACACACTTGATTTGGACCAATTGGCTATACAACATTATTGCATTGTTGTCACCCATCTTTGTTGAGGTGACAATAAAAAATATTATCCAATATTCTATGTTTATTTTATAGTGCTGAAGAAGTGGATAGCTACTGTTCTTACCTAATTCCCTCCT
>NC_056727.1:1085991324-1086073824 GCF_019279795.1 Protopterus annectens | reverse complement strand
TCAAATTGTCAAAACTTTATTAAATTGCACAAACCCACACATCCAGCTGGGAACCACCTCATGTCCTTCTCCCTAGCTTTCCTTTGGAACTCTCTCCCTTCTCCCATCTGTACCACTAGCAGTCTGTCCTTGTACAAAACTTCACTGCACTCACACCCTATTTCACAATGGAAATGCTCTTGCTCCCATCCTACCTAATCCTGACTACACTTTCTTCCTAGATTTTAATGCTCACTTGTGCCTACCAATGCTGCCTTAGTTTCTCCATCACTAGGGATGTATATGACCAATGACTAATAATTACCTTATGCTACAATTAAAAAAAAAATTCTGATGCAATTCTTGTAATTCAAAATGGCTTTGATTTTTTTCTTTATCATCACTGTAATGTTTATTAGAAAAGTGTACTAAAGATTTGTACTTTTTCTGTACTATGCATTTGTATTTTTCTGGAGCTTTTCTCCCCAGAACTCCATTGAAAAGGGGCTCCTTGTGGCCCAATGGACTATCCTGGAAAACAAACTTCAAATAAATAAATAAAATAAATAAGTGTTGTCTGATACTATAAAAGCCAGACTTGTACTGTGCCATTTGTGTTAACTACTATGTTCTGTAGATAGTTAGGCATTCTAGTCTGTGTGTGTGTGTGTGTGTGTGTGTGTGTGTGTGTGTGTGTGTGTGTGTGTGTGTGTGTGTGTGTGTGTGCATGTGGGCTCAGGTGTTCATTCAAAAATCAGTATGTGATGATTTTATAATGGCATGTGATTCCACAGCTATGTCAGACACTCCTCCAAACATCTTCTTGTAACATACACTGATGATGTCAGTCTCTATAAGGTGCACTCTGACATTATTCAAGTAAAACTTGTGTTGAGGCAGTAACATTAAGTACTGTGTTTCCCAGCTTTGGTAACTAGATATTTAGGGGTTGTAATCTGACAGCAGGCAACATGAGTGTGTATCCATTCAAATAATGTTTTAGAGACAATTTTACACTGAGATGTGACAACACATCCATGTCAGACACTCATCCCTACGTCTTCTTGTCAGCATACAATGATACTATAATGCTTCTTAAAGTGCAACATGACAGTGTTAAAGTTAGACATATGTGGTGGTGCTACTGTTACATCACATGGAATTCAGCTTATATACCAACACTGGTGTAATGTTCAAATCAGACCCAGTCGTCTGCTGTGTGCGTGTGGTTAGTGGCACATTATGGTCTTTCTATGATATTTTGAATCACTTTTTATTTCAGTACCACTTAGGAGATCCTTTAACATAGCTCCATGTATCCAACATCTCCTTTTTCCCTCTGGCCACAAACGTCCTTCCTGCAGAGGAGTGGATGATGTCCTTATGTCAAAGATGCATACAAACATCATGAAGCAGAGTCCTTCCATGAGCCTCTACAAGCCATCTCCAGACCACCGGAAGTGTGATTGCTAATTCTGTCATGGGGTGGTCCACATGTCACATATGGAGAGAATAAAATACATGCTGTCTCTCACTGCTGCCTTTTTTAAGGAGTAAAGGGATCATATGCTTACAGTCCTGTTTCTAGTAGGTACAGAGTTTGTGATGATACATAGAGCTGTTAACATCATTCTTGCTGTGCTGCCATTTTGTGTGCCATTAAAGTTGCTGTTTTAAATCAAATGTTGGTGTTTCTTGACATCATTCTATTACAGAAATATGACTGGGTAACCATAGGTGCATGTAATGACATGGCATCAGTACTGAGATCTTGTTTTGAATAAAAAGACTGGAAAACACCATTTCACACCAGAAATGCAATACAATGGAATGACAATGAAACTCTCTATATTGTACATTACAGTGTGAATGCAACTATATACATTTTATGTAAATGCTGATTATATTGCACTAGTTTTATCTTAACAGAAAAGTTTGTCATCTCTGTAAACTGTATGCATCTTATGTGCATGTGTTTCTTCTCTTTTATGTCAGATGGAGCTTTTTTTCCCTGGCCTCCATTGTAAAAGGGTTATATTATTCAGTCAGACTTTCCCAGTAATTCAATGCAAGCACTAACTAACTAACTAACTAACTAACTAACTAACTAACTAACTAACTAACTACATAGCCATGTTTACCAAAACTATCTATTTTATCTGAGAAAGTAGTCATTTTACCAGATATCATTGAGTTATCCCTGAAAACATTTTTTTTCTGAAAATATCCAATATTAACTCACAAGAGACATTCTACTTTATAAAGCCATTTTGTCTGGCTATCAATGAGCCAGGAGTTTGCAAGATTTTGACTTGTAGCAAAACTGGATAAAGAAAGTGAAGAAAACTGGATAAGCACTGTATTATATGCTATGGGGAAGGAAATAGAAGTGATGTACAGTTCATTTTAATTTCTTTTTTTCCTCAGTTGTTTTTATTGGAAATTTTAACAACAAAACATTAATATATGATAACAGAAACATTATAAGACAAATATACATATCTAAAAGAACAATAACAAAGAACTAAAATAACTATTTACAATGGTGTCTACTATAAAATGAAGATTTTGAAGCAGAAAAAGAAATGTCATAAGAATAGTTGTTAGTTCATTATTAAAGTCTGTTTATCCAGCAGTTCTTTGATTTTCAACCATATATTATATGAAGGGGTAATTCTAGATGGTCTTGTATTGATTGTGATAAGTTCAAGGTGACAGACTTCAGTTACCAAGTGACAAAATGCCTTCATAGTAGGAGTCATCTCATTTTTCCAGTTCATGGTGGTGACCTTTCTTGCTAATGTTAAGATACTTCATGAAAGAGGGTAGTTTACTTTTGTGATACAAGTGGGGAATAGGTGTATTAAATAAAATAAGATATTTAGTCAACATAAATTTGTCATTAAAAACAGACTGCAAAGGAGAATTCATATTATCCCAATATTATATTTTAAGTTTTATACAATCCTAAAACATATGCTGGCAGTCAGCTTTTATATTTAGTTTACATCTCCAGCCTCTTATGTCTTTATTATACATCAATTCAACTCTATGTGATGTGATAAAGGTTCTATGTAAGACGTTACAAGAGAATATCCTCCGCCTTTGTGATGAAGTAGTTTGTTTTGAAGACTGGAGTATTACTTTTTTATCATCTTCACTTGGGGAATTATTATTAGCAAGTCTAAAATCACCCCACTACGTTTCTCTGTAACATACTGTTGGTTTCTTAAGTACCTTATATATTTTAGATAGAAGTCTCTTTCCAATTGTATTCTGGTGCATTAGAATAATGAGTAATCAATGAATATAGGGACAGAATTTCTAACTATTAGTTGCATTAGATTAATCTTATATTCAACTAATTGTCTACAGTTTTGAATTTCTCACCACGTCTTTGCTTAACTCAAACATATTAATGATATGGTCAACATTTTGTAGCTTTCCATTGTTTAGTAGTTGATACCAGTATAACAGGTTTTTATCTTTCAGTGTAATCATTCTTGTCAAATTATATGTACTAATACTATTTTGAGTACAGGCAATTGGGAATACAAAGAAAATCAATGCTTTATATTCAGGGTTCCTGAAAATGAAATTTTTAAAGGCAGTTATTATCATATTAATATAATAATGGTTAACCGGTTTGTTTTTTTGTTTTCTATAAAACAGTGTTTTATTAAGCAATGAAATGTATTAGTAGCTATTTTAGTATGATATGATTATGTTAAATTATTGTAATTTCACCAAATACCTCCCTGAATATCTTTCCATGTGGCGTTATGATTGTTATTTAACCAAGAAATTATCGTCTTACAATTGAGCATAAGGAATATAATTCTAAATCTGGAAGACCAATACCACCCAATGTCCATTCTGTAATGTGGTGATTTAAAGCCAATATAGGCTTATTAGGGAACCATAGAAATCTCACAAATAAAGAATTGTACTCTTTTATGTTTTATTTTGGGAGTGGGAAGGATAAAGATTGTATTATATATAGAATTTTAGAAAGAATAATCATATCTTCCATAGTGAAAAAATGTATTCCATTTATTGAGTTTGTTTTATGAAATTTAAGTTATTATTATAAATAAGGGTTATTATATGTTTGATATTATCAGGCAAGATTATACCTAAGTAAGTGATTTTACCATCTTTCACAATGTATTTATGTAATTTCTTATCTATTATTATTATTATTATTATTATTATTATTATTATTATTAATTAAGGGTTGTTATATCTTTGATATTATCAGGCAAGATTATCCCGTGGGGTGGTGCACCTGTTACATATGGAGAGAAGCACTATATAATGCAATCAAACAAATATACACATATAGGTTCATAGGTAGGTACTAGGCTATTGGCCCAAGGCCCTAAGTAAGTCTAGCCAACAAGGTTCCCTGGCTTACACCACCCAAGAAAGTTAATTTCCTGTGCGCCTGTCGAGCAGAGCCATAGAAGTGATCCTCAGGGTGTATTTCCTATTTCCCATCCACTCATCAAGATTTTTCTTGAAGAGTGCTAATGAGGAACTTTGCTTGACATAGATGGGTAGCTTGTTCCAGAGTATAGGAAGTCTCTGGGACAGGAATCTATCCCTCCAGCATGTCCTGTTTATTGTGGTGACAAGGTTTAGGTCCCTAGAGCATGTTGCTCAGAGGGATTGGAATTTCTTTAGGTGTAGCATGTCCAACAGCTCTGGGTTTAGCATAGCTTTATATGTTAGGCAGAGATTTCCTCAGAGTAGGCGGTATGCTACAGAGTAAAGATGGAGTGTTTTGAGACAGTCAGTGTAGGGTATCTGTTTCAGGCCAGTAATCCACTTTGTGAGGTACTTCCGTGGCCTTTCCAGCTGCTGCAAATGTCTTGTGAGGTACATTCCAAAAGGGGCATTGTACTCTATAATGGGTCTAATGAGTGCCGAGTAGAGGGGAACAATGACCTCTTTCCTCTTTTTCCTGGATGAGAACCCTTTTGTGATGAGGTGTGATACATAGAAGGATTTCCAGACTACTTTGGTGATGTGATTATCAAAGGAGAGACTACTGTCCACCTGGGCCCCAAGGTCTCTTATCATACATTCGGCATTAAGTAGACTGCTGTTTATGTAGTAGTTCATGGGTACAGAGTTTTTACCAAAGGGGATGACAATGCACGTTTTGGCATTGAGCTTGAGGCCATGCCTCTGACACCAGGCATTTGTCTCAGTGAGGCCCTTCTGTAGGATGTCCACATCATTTGGGGACTCGACTATGGCTCCTAGTTTGCAGTCATCTGTGAACTTCATTAGCCAAAGGCCTTCTGTGTTAGCCTGTACTTTAGAGAAGTAGATACAAAACAGGAGAGGTCCCAGGACTGAACCCTGTGGTACTCCACTTGTCACTGGTTTGAAGTCAGATTTGGAGTCTGCAACTTTTACAGTGTGGGTTCTGTCAGTGAGCCAGTTGGCAACCCATCTACTGGCATAGGGATTTACACCTAGTTTAGTGAGTTTAGCTATAATTCCAAAATGGGGGATGGTGTCAAAAGCCTTGGCGAGGTTAAGATAGGCTGTGTGAACCACCTTACCCTCGTCTACAGCTTTGGTGACTGCTTCAAAGAAGTTGATCAGGTTCAGGAGGCATGATTTGCTTTTCACAAACCCAAACTGGGTGGGGTCCAGAGTTTGGAGGTTACCAATGTCTTTGTTTATAAGTTCCATGATGATACGTTCCATGGCCTTGCTGACCAGTCTCGTCAGGCTAATAGGGCAATAGTTCCCAGGATCAGTGGTAGCTCCCCCTTTGTGGAGTGGGATAACTGTTACTGTGTGCCATTCAGTGGGCACAAAGCCTGACATGAAACTATGATTGAACATGGTGCTTAGGTGGGGAGCCAGTTCGTTCTGAAGTTCGTGTAAAACGCAGCCTGGGATGTTGTCCGGTCCCATGGATGCTGTGTGTTTGGTTTTAGAGAGTGCAGCTTTTACTTGGGTAGATGTCATTACAGGGACTCTGCATTCTTCCTATATAGATATGGGTCCTTTAGGGGGTGAGAGGGGGGTAAAGTTACCACTGAACTTATCTGCCAGGATGTTGGCAATATCAGTTGGTTCTGTAATTGTCATGCTGTTGTGCTGTAACTTAGAGCAGATCTGGGTGTTGCCATTGAGATTCTTGACATAGCTATAGAATGCTTTGTGGTTGCCCTTAGAATCAGTAGCAATTTTGTTTTTGTAGCTAGCTTTGGAGGATCTTATAAGGAATCTCAGCTTCTTACTGAGGCTGACCAGGGACCTCCTCCACTCATGGGATTTTACTCTCTTTTGAACCAGTTTATTCCTTCTGTTGTAGAGTTTTTTTATGGCAGGGGACCACCAGACTGGCTTCCTTTTTTTGGAGGATAGCTTCTTGGTTCTGTTTGAGATAGGATCTATGCACTCATGTAACTGCTTATAGAGTGCATTTGTGTAGGATTCAGCAGTCATAACTGTATTGTCCATCTGCATTGGTGTCATGAAGTTTGCCACTTCTGTCTTAAGAAGCATGAAGTTGGCTTTGGAGAAATTTTTTACCATGGTTTCCATAATGGTGGGTGGGGGTGGGATGCAGATATCTAGGATGATTAGCTTATGGTCGGATCTGACCAGTGAGGAGTTGACTTCAGGTATGAAACACCGGTCACTCATGTTGGCAATGACTAGGTCTAGGATATTGTTGCCTCTGGTGTGGGTGTGGATAAGGTGATCCAGGGCATTGGAATTTATGAATTCTAGAAAGCGTTGAGTGAAGGATTTGGTACATGAGTAGTTTTCCCAGTTAATGGTGGGGTAGTTGAAATCGCCGATTATTAGGATGTTTGGTTGAACCCTAATATTTTCCAGTATATCAAGAAAAAAGGCGTGGGAATCCTGGGGCATGGTAAGGGATCCGTAGCAAGGTACAATTTGGATTGCAGTTTTTCCCAGAGTTAGTTACACTTGGATAAAATTGGATGAATTATGCTGCGCAACTAGCCTGGCATTGTGGATATCCTTAATGAAAATGGGCACACCTCCGCCTTTGGTGTTCTGGTCCAGGTTAGATGGCTGAAAAGTGTGGTATGAGTTATAGCCTGGTAATACAGGGGTGCTCTCTAGAGCCTTGAACCCGGTCTCAGTCACTGCACAGATATCGATGTTCTCCATTTTAAGGAGTGCCTCGAGTGAGTGCATTTTGAGATTTAGACTTCTAGAATTGAGTAGCATTACCCTCAGTTCTTGCTTGCCTGTTCCTGTTACAGTGGTGAATTTGTCATTTGAACCTTGCCTAAAAAAGGCACTATAGGGGCGGCAAGAGCCTTAGCTAGTATCTGGAATCCCAGGGGTAGCAGGTGCAGGCCATCTCTGGCAAAGCATCATGGTCTATCGACCATGTTGTCCCAGGCAGACAGATACTGGATCCCCTTAGATTGACACCAGAAGCTTAGCCAATTGTTGAAGTCAATCATTTGTCCTTGTACTGTGGTATTATGCTGGGCAATGGCAGGATGCTACTCAGGGCTAGGGTCATACCTGCCTGGGCTACAAGATTGGAGAGCTCTTCCATGTCTCTTTTCATGTAGTTCACATCAACATGAACAATGACAGAGTCATATTTGTACTTGTTGTGGAGTGACCTGAGTGCATGGGTTATGTGGCTGATCATGGCACCCGACAGGCAGCTGACAGTAACCTTCTTGTTTAGCCTGGTGAGTGGGACATCAGTGTGCCTGACTTTAGAATCACCTATGACTAGTGTGTTGGGTACATTGGTTTGCCTTTTCCTTATGGGCTGTGGTTTATTGGCACACTGAGTCTGTGGGCTATGTGTCATTTGGGTTGTGTTGGAGGGTGGAGGTTGCTTGTGTTTCTGCTTTGGAGATCTTTGTTGATTGAGTAGATTATTATTGAGAGCCTCTGTGAATGTTTTGGTGTTTCTATGTGTGGATTTTGGTAGTGTAGGTTTAGTGGGACTCTGTGATGAGTGCGGTGTGGTGCAAGTGTTTACATTTTCCTCTTGACTGTCAAGTTCAGTCTTGGTTGGAGAGAGCTTTACCTCCAGTTTGGCTAGATAAGTGCATCTTTCACAGGTTGCGGTGTTGGGTGGTAGGAGGAGAGGGTTGTCTGTGTACATGAGGCAATTGCTACATTGCCTCAAGATGCCCAGATTCATCAGATAGACAGGAGAGAACACTGGGAGATGACCCTTAGACATGCCTGAATAAAAGCTACTTTCCTCTAGACAAGTGAGGAAAGTGAGAATAAGAGGTGTTTTTCTCTAAGCAAATAAGGAAAGTAAGTACAAAAACTGTTTTACTCTGGGTAAAGAGGAAGGTTGAGTGCTGTAGTAATTTGTAGCTTATTTAGTGCTAACACCAAGTTATGAACAAATGCTGAGCACGAATAAGCAAATTCAAGTGCTAAAACTAAGAATCTGTACCTGGATCTTGTGGAAGATAGGCTACCTAGTGCTTACCACTCACACTGATAAGCTAAAATGCTTCCCCTCCAATACAGAAAGGCTTGGGGAAATCAGAAGCTTACAAACAGTCCTGGATACAGCAAATCTGTATCTGGACTAGACTAGTTACAGGAAAGGTGGGAAACAAGTGCAAATGTGGGCTTTTAAACCAGAAAGTTGAAAGAGATGGAAAAACTGCCAAACGGCCAATAAACTACAATTTCTGGGCCAGAAACCACTCTTGTGGTAGATAGGCTACCTAGTGCTTACCACTCCCACTGATAAGCTAGAAGGCTTCCCTCCAACACAGAAAGGCTTTGGGGGCTGAGAAGCGCACAAACAGTCCTGATTACAGCAAATCTGTATCTGGACTAGACTAGTTACAGAAAGTTGCACATAGCCTTACTATCTTCTATTATATAGATATGGGGAGTATGCTTTAAATGCTATAATAATGTCTATGATTTTATTTGATGTTGGCCATTAGCTTTGTCATGACCTATAACCCTATGAATAATTCACATCAATGCTGATGTCATTGACATGTACTATGTTAAGGTGTGCATGTAGATTATGCATACAAAAGTGCATTACAATCTGTGATGTGAGGTAATGTACTGATGGCTGCTGCTGCCATTTCATTACATATTCTTTCCATAACAGCTGTAGTAATAGGCCTCCTGAGAGCTGTTGACATGGTATGAAATTATATATATTGTTGGCTTATTAAGGATAGTGTTTTTGTAGTGGAGCAGATCAATATTCTACCCAGTTCATAGGTTCATAGGTTCATATGGAGTTACTAAGTTAATGGCCCTAGAGCCCTTACAAGCCTAGCTATATTTATCCTGAGTTACCCCAATTGTCAGTGGTTAGGTGAGTGAAGTTTGCAGAGATAAGGATCTATGGTAGTTAGTACCAACTTCTTCTGTCCAGGAGGGACATGGGCACCAACCCAGGAGAGAATTTTCATTGATCTAGGTTGCGTTTGAAGAGGGTCAGGGAGGAGCTCTGTTTCACGGGAATTGGAAGCTTGTTCTAGAAAAGTGACAGTCTCTGAGAGATGTATCAATCTCTCCAGCATGACCTGTTCATGTCAGAAGCTAAGTTAAGATCCTTGGAGTGAGTGACCCTCCTGCAGTTTGATGTGCAAATGTGTAGCATTTCCATCAGGACTGGGTCAGAGACTGATGTGAAAGCCAGGAAAGTTGGACATAGCCTTACTATCTTCTATTATATATTAGCAACCTGTAAGAGACAAAATACAGTGAGAGGGGTTTCAAACTTTCCACGCAAGACTTATTTTGTGTACCTGTAATTTCTTGGTGATAAACCTCTGAGGTCTCTCCAATCTTTGTAGGTGTCTGGTGAGGTGCATGCAAAGGAAGCATTGTACTCAATTATTTATTTATTTTTAAACACCTTTATTGAAGTATCACCTATGGCATAGGCACATTTACATTTATATACAAGTAATCAAACTGAATTAACAAGTTCACATTTACAAACATTATACTTCACATACATTGCTATATATTATATAACCTAAGCAACATTACATAAATTATTCAAGTCCTGTCCTTTTTTTAAAACAAGAAACATCTTTATTAAACCATCAGTTATGGCACAGGTAGTCATTCATTTATATAAACGAAAACAAACCACACTGACACAATTCTCATTGCAAGCATTTTACATCACAAACCATACTGACACACTCCCAGTTGCAAACATTATACATCACTTTCAATCTACCCAAACATTTTCAGTCAAACATTACATAACTCATTTAAGTGCTGCCTTCTTTTAAACCTCAGTCCTCCCCTGTATGTATTGTTCCCACAATTCCCATTTTTCTTATGTAGTTTACTCCTACCCTTTTCTAAAGATCTCATTTCCAGCAGTTTTTTCTCTGTTACTAAATTCACTACCTACTCAATTATTGGTCTGATGAGGGGAGAGTATAATGGTATTATAACATCTTTAGGTCTAGATGCCTTTACTTATAAGATGTGCCACACAGAAAGGTTTTTGTACTACTGTGGATATGTGGTATTCAAAGTTCAGATTGCTTTCAACCTGAGTACCCAGATCACATACCACTGAGTATAAACTTAGGGGGTGCTGTCTGTAATGTAATTAGCAGGGATGTCAGCTTTCCCAAAGGGAATAAAAATGGAATTTTTTGCACTTAACTTTAATCTGTGGCTTTGGCACCAATCATTTGTCTGTGTTAACTCTGTCAGCAGTAATTTAACCTCACTGGAGAACTCAATGATTGTTCCCAATTTGCGATTGTCAGCAAACATGGTCAGCCACATGCTGTCCAAGTTTGACTGGACTTCTAAGAAATAGATTATGAACAGTAAGGGGTCCATCACATTTACACTTGCAGTATGGCACAGGTGTGCATGTGTATACCTAACATCATTAAGTGCTCTGTTACATACATCAATTACATGGGCACATAAGTCTTGTTTTATCCACATGTTGTAATGCTGTGATATACACAAATAAATCATGTTTTGATTCCATTGCAACCTTGTGGAATTCACTGTATGTGCAGTTATGTTGCTGTTTCCAATAATTATTGAGGTGGTCATTAGCACCATTGTGTGACTATCAGCATTTGTGTCAGTATATGTTCTGCATGAGCCAGAAACCACTCATTTGTAATGTGTCCTAAATATGGCATCAAGCCACCCAAACATAGACATATGATGTACAATTGATGTAATTATGTGACAATGCTACAGTTGTATGACTGAGCGAACAGTACCACTGTGTGGCATGTGATGCATAACCAAGATTGTATTTGGAGGTGTTGTCACAGATCATTTATTTAAATAAGTGTGAAATGTTAAAGGGAATGCACAACTAAGCACAGAACTGTTTGTGGATGCCACCAGCCATACTTACCCAGAGAAAACAAACAATCTGCTAGCTGACAGTTTGTCTTACACTTCACCCCACTATCACCAATGGCCATCAGCCAAAGTATAGATGCAAACGTTACTCAGTTTATCTTCTCAGGATAGCAGCTTGTGAAGGACTTTCAGACAGAATATATCAGGCAGTGAGATAGAGACATCATTATATTGGCAGGAAATTACAAGTGGGGAAAAGTTTTAGAAGAGTGGTATGGATGGTGGATGAATGGAAGTGAAAGGAGGTCAGTGTCTCTCAATGCAGCCTCCCTATCATAACTTGAGTCTTAATAACTATGTTTGTAATATTTTAATTACTAGGATTCTTAATCTGTAACTATGTCTGTAATATTTTAATTTGTGGAGCTTTTCTCCCCGGGCCTCCGCTGAAAATGGACCTGCGTCCAGTCAGACATTCCTGGTCAACAAATGTAAATAAATAAATAAATAAAAATATGACTCATTTACTATACTCTTACCCTAATATATATATATATATATATACCTTTTCACTACCCACAATCCCTATCTCCTGATTTCAATACACTTGCACTACCATCCCACTTTTGCTCTAAAAAAAAACCAAGCCCTTTCTTACCTGTACCTTTGCACATTTTGCAGGTCACCCTCTGGTGACATTTTCTCTGCAGTCTTTCCACCTCATCTGGCTTTAACCTAAGGTCCCACAGCTTAACACATCTATCCCCTCTCTAATCAGTTTTACAATAACCATTACATCTTTTAATGATTATTTATTTATTTATTTATCCCAGCCATGTCCCATGTCACCATCTTCCCATTTTTTAACTCCCCTCCTAGTCTTATACTTTTTTCCTGCCTATCTGGAGCTGGACCCAACTAGTCCTTGGGTAAGTCCAAATGGTCCTCCTATGCTTGCCCCCTGCAGTGAACAACTTCTGCCACCACAGTCCATATTATAGTAATAGAAGTCTCACATCTTACCTCTATGACACTCTTGTACTGGACTGAATTATACACTCTGTCAGCATTTATAACCTTATCTTCTTAACCACCTTTTACCTTTACCTTCCTTCACTATCACTATGATTTACTCCTAACCCATTAAATCCCTCTGACACCCATCCAACCATAATTCACCCCAGCACAGGAAATGCTACAGGGCCATCCTCTCCCATTCTACATAATCACCCTTATTATTTCAAAGATTAATCCAATGCCCTGACCAATTGCTGCATCATAACTCTGAGTTGGATAGGTTCAACACCAGTTATAAGCAGGCAAAGCCAGACTGCAGTATATGGAGGCTAAACACATTAATTTACAGGATCAGAGTCTGTGCCAGGACATTCAGATCATGAGGATCCTGAACAAGATGAAGATAACATCTGTATTATCACATGTATTAAACAAAAGCATGAAGAGTAATTCAGAATTCACTAATCACATCTACTTATAGAGCAAGCCCATAGCATCTGTGTCCCTCCTGAGCAGTAAACCAGATTGTCTGGACCTAAACTGATTTTCTTTGATCATTTAATGTTAATAGAGAAAGAATTCTATATCAATTCTAGACCCCAAGGAAACAGTACATTGCTAATGTGGTTAATGGTCTGGGCTGATAATGACTATGCTCCTGAGACACACAGGGCAGCATTCAGGCAGACCATAAATTTAAGTAGTAGGAACAATTTAAATCATGTAATTTGTACCTGGTGTAGCTAAAGGTTTGGTTACCATAAGGCATTTAATTTTTCGGATAAGGCAATATAGAAGTCACATAGTGCTTCCTCAGAGGAGATTGAGGTTGCTTTGACTTCATCAGGAGCTACAGTGGCTATCATGACTGAAATTGGTACCACTACTTCTAAAAAACAGCTAGCGCAATTTCTGTTATTTAAACATTACTTATACAATATCAAAAAGCAGCTATCACTGTTAATTCTAAAAGAACATTTCCTAGTATTTCAGATACTTGAACTTTTAACTAGCTGGCACTATAGTATGTTTTCTATTTATCTCATAGCTACTTTTTCTTCAAAAAAAAAAAAAAAAGATGTCATCAGCTCTCTAGTAGACCCAATTACTTTCACACAGTTTTTTGTGAGGTTTTACTCAGTCATACATTGTATCAATTATTAGGATTCAGAAACAAATGTCATTCTGAGAGTCTACATTTCTATTTTTCTATCTTTTTGAGTGGAAAATTATGAGTATCGACTATTGATGAATTTGTGACTGTTCTTTTGCAATTAATATGCCTGCTTCTAGTGTGTATTTGATGTTTGAAGAATGTGCTTTTATGGGGATGGACATGTCTTGACACAACGTATACCATGGGTTTTATTTTTAGGACGGACATGTCATGACACAACGTATACCACGGGTTTTATTTTTAGCTTGGATTATTTGATGTTTGAAGAATGTGCTTTTATGGGGACGGACATGTCATGACACAACATATACCATGGGTTTTATTTTTAGCTTGGATTATTTGATGTTTGAAGAATGTGCTTTTATGGGGACGGACATGTCATGACACAACGTATACCATGGGTTTTATTTTCAGGACGGACATGTCATGACACAACGTATACCATGGGTTTTATTTTTAGGACGGACATGTCATGACACAACGTATACCGTGGGTTTTATTTTTAGGACGGACATGTCATGACACAATGTATACCACGGGTTTTATTTTTAGGACGGACATGTCATGACACAACGTATACCATGGGTTTTATTTTTAGGATGGACATGTCATGACACAATGTATACCATGGGTTTTATTTTTAGGATGGACATGTCATGACACAACGTATACCATGGGTTTTATTTTTAGGATGGACATGTCATGACACAATGTATACCATGGGTTTTATTTTTAGGACGGACATGTCATGACACAACGTATACCATGGGTTTTATTTTTAGGACGGACATGTCATGACACAACGTATACCATGGGTTTTATTTTTAGGACGGACATGTCATGATACAACGTATACCACGGGTTTTATTTTTAGGACGGACATGTCATGACACAATGTATACCACGGGTTTTATTTTTCAGACGGACATGTCATGACACAATGTATACCATGGGTTTTATTTTTAGGACGGACATGTCATGACACAATGTATACCACGGGTTTTATTTTTAGGACGGACATGTCATGACACAACATATACCATGGGTTTTATTTTTAGGACGGACATGTCATGACACAACGTATACCATGGGTTTCATTTTTAGGATGGACATGTCATGACACAACGTATACCATGGGTTTTATTTTTAGGACGGACATGTCATGACACAACGTATACCACGGGTTTTATTTTTAGGACGGACATGTCATGACACAACGTATACCATGGGTTTTATTTTTAGGACGGACATGTCATGACACAACGTATACCATGGGTTTTATTTTTAGGACGGACATGTCATGACACAACGTATACCATGGGTTTTATTTTTAGGACGGACATGTCATGACACAACGTATACCATGGGTTTTATTTTTAGGACGGACATGTCATGACACAACGTATACCACGGGTTTTATTTTTAGCTTGGATTTTTGTTATCTTGCCCAAATGTAAACCGTTTGAATGTAATACGGACCTCCTGATGGTTGTCCTGATGCAAATTTCATCCTTCTTGGGAGCTACTTGGACGATTTAGAAATAATTATGGTTTGATGTTTGTTAATTTAAAATATAATATTAATAGTTCCTTGAATTCCTCTAAAAAATTAAGTTGGTGTGGTGTGTATTTACTTTTCTTGAAGATATTTAAGATGAGCTTCCTTTATTCTTATGGTAAATCTGACTTTTACTTATCCATATAAACATACATAGGATAATTATATGTAATGTAAATGTCCTTACTAATGCAGCTGCAAAATCCAGAAAGTTGCTATTTATTAAGCATGTAAAGCCTAATGTTGTGCTACTACAGGAAAGTCATTTAAATGCCCAGGAGCATCTTGCATTAGAAGTATGCATGCATATACTTTTTTTGTTTGTTTATTTCTGTTTGCCTATCTGGTAGATGAAGGATACTATTCTTGATAAGAACAGGATTGGCATTTGATTCATTAGCCATTCATAGATCCCAAAGGCAGGTTAGCTACAGTGACAGATGTCTGACTCTAATAAGTGTTTACTTTTTTTCTGGCTTCCTTTTCTGATGCTTTGCTTACCCTTATGAGGGCCTGGGTAGAATTCCAGAAGAAGCTGGTATTCTGAGTCAGACACTAGAAACTAGTCTGTGCATCTGATAAGGTACATTCTGGTCTGTGGCAAAATTATGTTCCTTCATTAGGTTCAAGGCTTAGAAAATATAGAGTTCTGATTGTAATAACTGATGTCCATCAATGTCTTCAGCTACCAGAGTAGCGATATAGATGGTTTTCATATAGCTTCAACTTATAGTGTAGAATTCACAACTTATTATTACTAGGGAACTTTCCTACTAAGATATAAAACTAGAATAAGGGCACATCCATTTATCTGATCATATCCTGTTCATGTTGAAATTCTCTTTAGAGCAAGACTTTTTAGAGTGCCACTAGAAACTAAATTTATTTTATTTCAAGGATCTGACTTCCAAGGAAAATATTCCACAACTGGATGACAAACTAAATGGGTCTGTTAGAAAACTCCAGTTCTTCTCTCTGTTAGCAATGGAATACTTTAAGTTAACTCTCAGAGCTTTCCTTGTGTCTTATGCAAACTCTGGCTCTCATTTAGTAACATCAAAACTTAAATCAATTCAATAGGCCATCTTAGCACAACATTGTCTCTCAGTTGGGGACACTACTAGAAATAGTTCCAGTATAATAAACGATTTAAAAGATAAGAACACTGTCTTGCTAGGTTACAAAAACTTTCAAGCCAGGATTGTCCTTATATTACAATCTGTTGATAATTTTCTCAAAGCCCCAAAATTGTTAGCTTTAAGGCTTTGACAGCAAAATTGATAGATTGATCAATAAGTTAAGAACTTTTTACTCTGGAGGTATTACTTCTACCCTTATTGGACTTTTATGTAATATTTTCTGACAAATTATACAAAGCAGAATATCTGCATGTGTTATTTCAGGAGAGGAGTGGAGGTTTCTTGACCTCAATCCCATTGTCACATTTTTCCAGAGAGCAAAGTGATGTATTAATGCTCCAGATATCATAAAATAAAGTGGGTCAAGTTCTCACTAACTTGTTATTGGGTACAATTTCAGATCATGAGGGCCTGCCATCAGAAGTATATACAAAAGGCAGATAAAACTTTATTTTATATTTCATTGTGTTTGATTTCCATTTTATTAAATGGAATACCCCCTCCTCCCAGCATCAAGTTGTTATATCTCTTATTTTAAAACGTACCTATGTCAGGTAGCATCATATAGGCTCATGTCAGTGTTAAGCCATGATTATAAGTTATTTCTGTCCATTTTAGAATTTAGGTTAGTCATTTGTCTGCTTTATTTAATGCATCTTGAGCAGACTGGGTTTTGTTACCGGCTGAAGTACTGTTGACAATCTGCTTAAAAGATTCCTAATAACAGACAATGCTAACAGACAGAAAACCTCTTTTTATTGGCCAGCCTGGATGCAGCCAGGACCTTTGATAGCATCATTTGGGACTTCCTCTCAGCATATGGCTTCCCTCCTAAATTTATAGGGTTACTAAGGCATCTTTATGTATGGTCCTCAGCTATGTCATGCTGAAGACAGAGATACAGCTCCCAGAGACTGCCACTTCGCTGGAACAAGCTTCCAATTCACATGAAACAGAGCCCCTCCCTGGCCTTCTTCAAATACAACCTGGTTCAATGGATGGGTGACCGCAAATTCACTCTTAGGGTAGCACCCATGACCCTCATGGACAGAGGATGTCAGTATTAACTGGGTGGTCTAATGGTTAAGGTGTTTGCCTTGCAAGAACAAGGAGCAGGGTTTGAGTCTCACAAGGGATAATTGGCTAGGCTTAAAATGTCTCGCAAGGGCAGTTAGCTTAGTACTAACCTATGAACCTATAGACACTTACCTCTGTGAAATTCATACACCTAACTACTGACAATGGGGCAACTTTGGATTAATTTGACTAGGCTTGTAAGGGCTCTAGGCCCATTAGCCTAGTAACCTTTTATAAACCTATAAACATTCAAAATAATGAAGGCTCTCGGGCTTCACTATATACCTTCACA
This sequence comes from Protopterus annectens, assembly GCF_019279795.1. Classification (NCBI taxonomy): domain Eukaryota; kingdom Metazoa; phylum Chordata; order Ceratodontiformes; family Protopteridae; genus Protopterus; species Protopterus annectens. The sequence continues at coordinate 1,086,056,251 of NC_056727.1, read as the reverse complement.
TGATTTGATACAGCAAAAGCCCTCTTTAGATAAAGACACTCCAATCAAATAAAGTTATTCATTGCTAGTTCTCTGCATAAATCTGAGACGTGCCAACCTCTCCCTATCCTTTACCATTACAAGGGGATCAGACAGGGCTGGTCATTGTTTCATTTATTTTTTCTCTATATTTGGTACTCCTCGCAATGATAATTAGAACTAAAAACATATCTGATTGTCAGACGCCTTGCTTAAAATATAAAATATCCTTACATGCTGATGTCTTATATTTGAAAGACCCTGATAATGATCTACCCAGGGTTGTCCAGTTCCTGACTTAATATGGGGAGTTCTTAGGCTATAAAATAAGCAAAGTAAAAATAGCCTCCCTAGCTAAGAATAATCACAAGGCAAAATCTAAAAGGGAATGTGGTGAACTAGTTATGGATGGCACCACCCATACTCAACTAGAGGTAATAGCCAGCCTGTTAGCTGACAGATTTGGAGCAAACTTCACCCCTCTGTCCTCTCCAGTCATCCTCCAAAGTATACCTGCCCCCACTCATCGGTTCCTTAGTATTAGAGGTGCAGAAAACAGGAAATAGGGAACTGGATTTATATATTTTGAAGATTACATCGCCTATCACACTTTAAAAGAGAATTGCAAAGTAAGCTACAGACTATTTGGAATAGTTATCTAAATCTTCCCCTAGAATTATTTTCTTAGTTATCTTAGATAATGCATCATAGTCTAGGACTGACGTGGCAGCCATTGGTATGGTAATATTATTGGCAAAAAAGTATTACTAAAAGGTAGAAACAGTAATAACCCCCATTATATAGGATTTGAGTATATAGCATCTTGAGATGTCATATCTTGTGTCTCTATGGAACCATCATCTTGTTGTATAATGGGAATTGCTGTCTGACTGGTTTTCTCAATGAAGGCCATTTTATTTGTTGTTTTACATTTTGTGATTTGAAAACTGAATGGATATTTTTTATACTTTGTTTTACCTTAGGTTATTACCCAGCATCTAGGTTATTAATATGGCAGTCTGCAAGATTTTGACTTGGCAGTAAACAACACTCTTTTTTTATTAACTGTTGGCTGTTCTAATAAAGCCTGGGCTTACAATCTAAAAAAGAAAAAAAAAGACATAACTCATGTAAAGGACTGGACTTCACTTTCTTGCCAAAATAAAGGACATTCTTATAATCTTTTTGTTGTTTATGCTGTTTCATATAATATCTAAATGTCTGACATAAAAAATACATAACTCTTAAAGGAATTTTAAGAACTATGTTTCGTCCTAACATCTCAAGGCATTTGTAATTCCTCATGACACTCCACCCCACAGGACACAACTGCCTAAATAGGGAGGTGGGAATCTTAAAACTCTCCAAAGGTTTGCCATCCAACCTTCCAATTAATGCACATATCCCAGTTTAATTTATAAAACTAGAGTACATTCAGCAATACAGTGGCTACAATGAACTCATCTCAAAAATCACTAAAAATCCCTTCAGAACTGATTGCAAATGCTTCCTTCTTCTCATGACTGAGGTTGCATTATATCTGCTAGTGTGCTACTACTGTCCTATGCTAACTAAATTTACCAAAGTTTAGTACTGTTTTCCTTTATCTCATACTTTTTATCATTGACTGATATTTTTATCTTTGACTAATTTTGCTGTTTAATATGGTCTTATAGGTACCTTTTGCTTTCTCTCAACATGTCTTCCACCAGGCTGAGTCTGAAAATGGTCCAAGTGGATAAGTGCCCTTCTCTGGTCAATAAGGAATATATACATAAATAAATAAATAAATAGAATATCTGTATGATTGTGCAGCTAGCTAACAGCCAACATGGATGCAGTCAGCACTGAAATGCTATTGGCTGGATTATAAAATAATTTGTGCTCTGGATACGATTCTGTGTTAACATTGCAAATGTTTGTGAATTACTAATGATTCCAAAAGACAGCCTATAGTTGCCACATACAAACAATAAAATGTGCAAGCAGTTACCTGCACTTAATAATGTGCATGGGAATTTGTAAATGTGCTGAGGATGGTAAGCTTTTATGATGAGGTAGCAAATACTGGCAGAGAATGACAGCTATTTCTGCTACACCTTAGCAAAATGAGGCACCTTATTATTTTCAGCAGTAGCTGTTAAGCAGGTGAATACTTCAGTGACTGAGGACCTGGCATTCAGTAAGATGGCAACCATTTAGGCAGTGCCAGTGGGGACACATTTGTAGTTTATAAAGCAGGTTGTTATCCTGCTTTCCTTACAGGCTAAGAATTAAATCTTCCACACAGAATAATGCTCTTTGCTGAATGGATTTCTGAGAAGAATCAGCACATGGATGGATCTGTGTGATTTACTAAGAGCTACAGTGAGAGGCTAAGTCCTTTCAGTGCATGGTACTGCAAACCTGGAGCTGATTACATTAAGTGGGGGTCAAGAAAAATGCCCCTGCTATTTAGAATTCTGTACACAGATATTAGAAATCAGCTATTCCTTTCTCTGTGTAAAAGACACTATTATTCCTTACAGCCTCCTGCCAATGTAAGTGCAGTGTTTTTAATATAACTCTAGCCACACTAATAATTTTTTTTGTAGATGACTCCCCCTACTCATACATGTTTTTTACCAAATACCACAAGATGTCAAAAATTTGCAGTTGCTAACTCCCCTTTGGCGCTCACTCCTTACTGCATTTTATATTTCCTTTATTGCTCAAGTATCCCTATTTCTCCGAATTTTGCTTTTTTTTTTCATTTCATTTACTCATGGACATTCACTATGCATAATTCAGAATTTTAAAATATAACATGCTACACTTCAAAATTAACGAATGAAATGTTTAAAGCATGATGACACTTTTTTAAACAAATATATCTATTTTAAACAAACAATAGAAATCAACACACTATCTTTAAAACAAACATACTTTGGTTAAAACACACTGTATGCTCTGTGGTCAGGTTAGGGTTAACAATTAAACACTGCACACTAATTTGCAACTAATCAACCACACTATTTAAACATGGTGTTGTAACTTGTTTAATGTCTTGACTTGAGAAAGCCTGGAATATACCAGGCGAAAGCGCTTGTCTTATCATTTTCTACTGTGTTTGAGTTTTAAAATAAACTGCCTTGGATTACGCTGGTTGGATCATTGTTTTAGTTGCTGGTCATCGACTTTTGTTTTACTACACTTCAAAATTAGTTATCTTTCATTCATTTTTTCTCACTTTCACTTTGTTATAGTTATTACACACTTTAATGCACAGAATTATTGTATTCTCAAAATGTAGATATCATTTGACTGTTCTGGCAGAATGTCATTGTATCCACATTAGCTTTCTATACACTTAATACATTGATCTTGCTTGTCTGCTCTTTCTTTACTTATTAAACTTAATTATAATGTGCACATGCTAAAATATCTTTATTTATTTTTAATTTATTTGCATTTTTTATTAGGAAAGACTGACTGAGCTGGAAACATCTTCCCAGCAACGGCCTGGGTAGAAAAATTTCTAAAAAGTAGTAATGATTATACAGTATACATTGCTACAAGTATATATACAAACTATACAGTACAGCTGAACACATTTGCATATAAAATAAATAGACAAAATACAGCATTTGTAATGCTTGTTAAGGACCATAAATATGTTCAAGTAGTTTACAGGGGGAATAGTATAATAACACAATTATAACAGTGGCTGTATATTTGAATATTTGGTTTGAAACTAGATATAGATCTAGATAAACACACACACACTCACACACACACACACACACACACACACCTATAAATATATATATATATATATATATATATATATATATATATATATATATATATATACACACACACACACACACACACACACACATATATATATATATATATATATATATATATATATATATATATATATATATATATATATATATATATATATATATATATATATATATATATATATATATATATATATATATATATATATATATATATATCAAGAGCACTACAGATGCAATATTTGCTCTGAGAGTGTTGTTGGAGAAATACAGAGAAGGTCAGAAGGAGTTGCATTGTGTCTTTGTGGACTTAGAGAAAGCATATAACAGGGTGCCTAGAGAGGAGTTGTGGTATTGTATGAGGAAGTCGGGAGTGGCAGAGAAGTATGTAAGAGTGGTACAGGATATGTACATGGGTAGTGTGACATTGGTGAGGACTGCGGTGGGAGTGACAGATACGTTTTAGGTGGAGGTGGGATTACATCAAGGATCAGCTCTGAGCCCTTTCTTATTTGCAGTGGTGATGGACAGGTTGACAGATGAGATTAGGCAGGAGGCCCCATGGACTATGATGTTTGCAGATGACATTATGATATGTAGTGAGAGTAGGGACCAGGTTGAGGAGACCCTGGAGAGGTGGAGATATGCTTTAGAGAGGAGAGGAATGAAGGTCAGCAGGGCTAAAACAGAATATATGTGTGTAAATGAGAGGGAGGGTAGAGGAATGGTGAGGATGCAGGGAGTAGAGTTGGTAAAGGTGGATGAGTTTAAGTACTTGGGATCAACAGTTCAGAGTAATGGTGAGTGTGGAAGAGAGGTGAAGAAGAGAGTACAGGCAGGGTGGAATGGGTGGAGAAGAGTGTCAGGAGTGATTTGTGACAGACGGGTACCAATAAGAGTGAAAGGGAAGGTCTACAAGAGGTTAGTGAGACCAGCTATGTTATATGGGTTGGAGACGGTAGCATTGTCGAAAAGGCAGGAGTCCGAGCTGGATGTGGCTGAGTTAAAGATGTTAAGATTTGAACTGGGTGTGACTAGGATGGACAGAATTAGGAATCAGTATATTAGAGGGTCAGCTCAGGTTGGACAGTTTGGAGACAAAGCAAGAGAGGCGAGATTGCGTTGGTTTGGACATGTGCTGAGGAGGGATGCTGGGTATATTGGGACAAGGATGCTAAGGATGGAGCTGCCAGGTAAGAGGAAAAGAGGAAGGCCTAAGATGAGGTTTATGGATGTGGTGAGAGAGGACATGCAGGCGGTTGGTGTGAAAGAGCATGATGCAGAGGACAGGAAGAAATGGAAACAGATGATCTGCTGTGGCAAACCCTAACGGGAACAGCCGAAAGAAGATGATGATGATAATGATGATGGTCTGCTTCTAAATTTCGAAGTTTCAAAACTTTGAATTTCTTATGGTTGAAACCATATGAATGAAGTTTTGAAACTTTGAACCATTTAAATGAAGATCGCTGTACTGTGCAGAGTTGTATATTTACCATTTCCCTTGCCATAGTGCGATCTTGGAGTTGGCATATTTAATTAGTAGAGGGTGTGGGGGGGTGCACATAAAAAAGGATTTTTTTTTATTTTTTTTTATTTATTTTGAAGTTTCAAAACTTTGATCTTCTGGTCTCGAACATAAGAAATTCAAAGTTTTCAAACTTCAAAATTTAGAAGTAGACCCATATATAAATATATATATATATATATATATATATATATATATATATATATGGTTCCACTTCATATCATCAAATTTCATTTCATCGAATTTGAAAACATCCAGACCAATTCGTCGAAAACCCAAATCGTCAAAAACCCATATCATCAAATCTCAAATCATTGAAAACTAAAAAGCAACTAGAAATAACATCCCAGACACTAGTTACTACATTTATGCAGGAGTGCAAGTCCCCCTGCACCTCCCATGTGGGGGGCTCTGCCCCCCACACCCCCCGTAATTAAATATACCAACTACAAGATCGCACTACAGTGGGGTAAGGAAATTACATTTTTCTCCCACTGTAGGGCAACCTTCGAGTTGGTATATTTATTTACGGGGTGTGTGCAGGGGGGCTTGCCCTCCTGCATAAATGCAGTACTAACTCTGTGGAATGTTATTTCTAGTTGCTTTCTAGTTTTCAATGATTTGAGATTCGATGATATGGGTTTTCAACGATTTGGGTTTTTGATGATTTGGTCTCGATGTTTTGAGCTTCGATGAAATGAAATTCGATGATATGAAGTGGAACCATATATATATATATATATATATATATATATATATATATATATATATATATATATATATATTTATATGAATTCACTTCAGAAGCTCGAAATACTGAAATATCGAGATTCAGTATTTCGAGCCCATAAAGTGGAATCATGTAAACAATGAAACCTCAGAAGTGTGAAATTTAAAACCTCGCACATTGGAAATTTTGAATTAGCTCTTCCGGTGTTTCGCTGTGGTTGTAGATTCAGGTAAGTGTTTGTTAAGGGTTTTGGGTAGGGTTGTGATGTGTGTTAGTGTGTTTTGTTGCTGTGATGGGTGTGTGCAAGGAGAATGTAGCTTGTGTGGTGGTGTTTTGTGTGTGTTTGTATGTAGTGCGACCTCGGAGTTAGAATATTTAAGTAGTGGGGGGTGTGGGAGGCACAGTCCTCCACATGGAGGGGTGCAGGGGGCTTGCCCCCTGCTTTTATGTAGTAGAGAGCTTGTGTTTGTGTGTGGGGAGGAAGGTGTGTGTGTATGTTTGTGTGTGTGTGTGTGTGTGTGTGTGTGTGTGTGTGTGTGTGTGTGTGTGTGTGTGTGTGTGTGTGTGTGTGTGTGTGTGTGTGTGCGTGTGGAGTAGAAGCACTAATTCAAAATCTCTGGTGTGCAAGATTTTGAATTTCGTGCTTTTGAGTTTTCATTGTTTTCAGGTTTCGACTTTATAGCCTTGAAATACTGAATTTCGATATTTCAGTATTTCGAGGATAAAAAGTAAATCCATATATATATATATATATATATATATATATATATATATATATATATATATATACACATTTAATCTAAGAACAGTTATCATAAATGGGTGTAAGTAAGGCAGTAGAATAGAATTAGAATGGTTATTTGTGGGATATATATTCAAAGTAGGGGACCTTATGTTCCATGGAAAGGAATTAATTTATTTGTAGTTTAATTATCTTTAGAACCATGAATACTTTGTTCTTTGTTTTTTTAATTTTCTGGCAAGCAGAATGAACATTTTGACAACACTTTGGCTTTTGTTTTCATACAATAATTAATCAAATAATTTACATTATTAGTGAGATAATGGAATAGCAATTAGCAATGGCAATATCAATATGACTGATACAGGTTTTCTTTAAAATGTGAATTTTTAAAATAAATGGTGTCACTGGGTGCAATAAGATAAGTTTGTTTTAAGTATTTAAAAATGTTATTGAAAGATGATATTAATATATTAAATATAACGGAATATACAGTACTAGAAAGTTTTAGCTTTAAAGAAAAGAGAATGGGAACATCAATGTTATGATTAAATTATTTTATAATGCCTAGGGTTATTAGTTTGTACTATAATGATACAAGTATAATGTGCATTTTTATTATTGAATAACACAAAATAATCTTGACCTTAGCAAATGTGGAAAGGCTCACCCAGACTCTGCTACAGTTTGCTGTGAGGGAAAGGTTAGTTTGCTTTTTATTTGTTGTATTTTGTATTACTTTATTGCCTTTTTCTATTTTGTATACTGTGATTTGTTTTCTTTTCAATGTGTTTTACTTGTATTCTGCTTTTAACTGCATATTAAAACTTGAAAAGAGACCACGGCTCTGTCTCTTGTGAGTCAAGACAGAAATTAGAACAGGTCAGTTAAGGAGTCACACAATAGTTAGAACAGGTCTGTTAAGGTTAATCATCTGTGAACTGAGGAGTGGAGCTAGGAGCTAAACCGTCTATTTAAGGGGTAAAATAAAACATTTCAGAGCTTTACTGGAAAGGCTCACCCAGACTCTGCTATAGTTTGCTGTGAGGGGAAAGGTAAGTTTGCTTTTTATTTGTTATATTTTGTATTACTTTATTGCCATTTTATGTTTTGTATACTGTGATTTGTTTTCTTTACACTGTGTTTTATTTGTATTCTGCTTTTAACTGCATATTAAAACTTGAAAAGAGACCACGGCTCTGTCTCTTGTGAGTCAAGACAGAAATTAGAACAGGTCAGTTAAAGAGTCACACAATAGTTAGAACAGGTCTGTTAAGGTTAATCATCTGTGAACTGAGGAGTGGAGCTAGGAGCTAAAACCGTCTATTTAAGGGGTAAAATAAAACATTTCAGAGCTTTACTGGAAAGGCTCACCCAGACTCTGCTACAGTTTGCTGTGAGGTAATGGTTAGTTTGCTTTTTATTTGTGTTATTTTGTATTACTTTATTGTCATTTTCTATTTTGTATACTGTGATTTGTTTTCTTTACACTGTGTTTTACATGTATTTTGCTTTCAACTGCATATTAAAACCTGAAAAGAGACCACAGCTCTGTCACTTGTGAATCAGACAGAAATTTCTCCCACCATCCCACCTGGTTACTGTTGTGTTCTTAAACATCACTGCCTTTCTAGGTGCCTGCCCCTTATGTTAATTTGACCATATATCTCATTTCCTCTCTGCTTTTGCTGGCTGGTGTGAGTAAGCAAAAAATTTTAATTTTTTTAAATCACTCCCCATCAACTATTTAAATTTTTTGGCCATCCTACTCTATTCCATAGTACCAGAATACAAAAGTGATCAGCCCCTTTCACTCTATCTTGCTGTTTTAAAAATAGTGACTCTCGACTAAAACTTATTTTAGACAGGTAAAACTTTATGTTACCTACTTTCACATCTAACTCCTCTAATGCACATTGCAGTGTTTAGGATAAACCATGTTTTTCATCTTACCTTTAAGCATCTATTGCAAGACCACCAGTTATGAGCGAGCCCACATTCTGCCTCTCAGTGGTCATCTTAGGATTAGTGCTTCTGTTTTCTCCTAGTGAGAGAAGGAGTGCAGTTAAATTATTTCCTGGAGACTGCTGATTATCAGAAAGCTTAATAACTGATTTATAGGTGACAGCTTGAAATTTGTGCTTATATTCTGATCCTGGTGAGAGTAGGAGCAGAGTGCATTGATTCCTGACTCTTTCTGGTTGGAGAGTCAGTGTCAGTGCTTAACATACCTGATTGGTCAGGTTGCTATTTGAGGCATCTACCAGAAAAAGGCTACAAGCATGCAGACCCTTGCATCATCTCGGACAAGACTGTGGATCATCAAACAGGCTGTGGCCTGCTTCTCTTCTTGGGATTGCTACTAACATTTTGCTTCTGGTGAGAGAAGAAGCAAAGGAGTATTGTATCCCAACAGAATGAAGCTGTGCTGAGACCAGCATTAGTAGTAGCCATTCATGTGACTCTCTTCTTTTTGTCATTCTTGAAAAGTACGACTTGATTTCTTTCTAACTTCAGAATATCTGCTTAAATTTTCAGGGTCTACATATTAGTTTCCCCTCAAGTGTTTGGCAGCACTCTGTACAGACTCAGACACCTTGAGTGACATTTTTTCTGTAAATGGAATATAAAAGGAAACATCTCCAGTACTTAATAATAATGACCATCCCTCCTGGGATGTCTAAAGGTCAGTTCCCTGTGCTTTCTCTTATTAACCTAGTGAACTTGGACATTCTGAGGCAGTGTAACAACTTTCTCTTGTTCACAGACAACCCTACCCTCTTACCTCCCAACACTCAATGCACTTATATTTCCAAATTGGAAGCCATGCACTCTCAAGCCAAGACCGGAATAGTTGGTCAAAAGGAGAAAGTCAACACCTGCACCACAACACTTGCAACACATAGCCCTCCAGAAAATCCACCATCACAACTCTCACATTAAAACACAAACCACACACCCACCTTTGCAGAGGCTCTCAATAGAAATCTACCCAAACAGCAGAGACCTCCAAGGCAGAAATGCACTCGACCACCACAACGCAGCACAAACCACAAGACTTGTAGCTCACCTACACAGTGTGCCCCTCAACCTAAGCCCCTAAGGCAAAACAGCTTGCCCGATACACTAATCATAGGCAACTCAATAGTGAAGCACACTGATGTCCCACACACTAGATTGAATAAGGAGGAGGTAACAGTCAGCTGTATATCAGGTGCCAGAATTTGACACATAACACATGCACTCAGGTCACTCCACAACAAGTACAAGTATGACTCTGTCACTGTCCATGTGGGTGTGAATGACCTGAGATTCACCTCCCTGCACTACATGAAAAGAGACATGGAGGAGTTCTCAGATTATGTGGCCCAGGCAGGTATGACCTTAGGCCTGAGCAGCATCCTACCGTTGCCCAGAATGATACCGCAGTACAAGAAGAAAATGATTGACTTCAACAATTAGCTAAGTTTCTGGTGTCATTCTAAGGGGATCCAGTATCTGTCTGCTTGGGATGACATGATTGACAGACCTCAATGCTTTGCAGAGATGGCCTGCAGCTGTCTCCCCTGGATTTCCAGATACTGGCTAAGGCTCTTGCCATCCCTAGAGTGTCTTTTTTTAAGCAATGTTCCAAAGACCGAATTACCACTGTAACAGCTATAAATAAATGCAATCTGAGGGTCATACTGCTCAACTCTAGAAGTCTAAATCTCAAGATCCACTTGCTCAAAGCACTCCTCAAAATGGAGAACATTGACATCTGTGCTGTAACGGAGACCTGGTTTAAAGCAGCAAAAGCACCCCTGCAGTACCAGGTTATACCTCATTCCACACCTTTCGAACACAAAACATGGACTGAAGCCCCAAAGGTGGTGGTATCTCCATATTCATAAAGGATATGCACACCTCCAGACTAGTAGCCTAGCATAATGCATCTGAGATACTTCAGGTACAGCTAACATTGGGCAAGATGGCAATTCAAGTCATAGCTGTTACAGGTTCCCAACCATGTACCAAGACTCTCACTCCATGTTCCTAAGCACCATGGAAACTATTAGGGTCCAACCCAATAGTCTCATACTAGGTGACTTCAATTACCCCGTCATCAACTGGGAAAACTACTCATACACCAATACACTGGGCCAGCTCATGGAATTCATCAATTCCAATACTCTGGACCAGCTCATTCTTAGCCCCACAAGAGGAAGCAGCATCCTTGACCTGGTTATTGCTAACAAGGGCAACCATTGCTCTACACCAATTGTCAATTCCTCCCTGGTTAGATCCAACCACAAACTAATCACCATGGAAATCCACAACTCACCCACACCTCCCGCAAAGGTAACCACCATGAACAACTTCTCCAAAGCTGACTTCCAGCTCCTAAAAACAGAGGTGGCTAACTTCACAGCACTCATGTCAATGGAAAATAGTTGCGTGACTGCCGAATCATACATCAATGCACTGTACAAACATATACATAAATTCATGTAACTAGTCATACCCAACAGAACCAGACACCCTCCTCCAAACAAGGAAGCCAATGTGGTGGTCCCCTGCCATTAATAAACTCTACAACAGAAGGAAGAAACTGTTGCAGAAAAAGGTGAAGTCCCAATACTGGAAAAAAACTCCCTTATTAGCTTCAACAAAAAGCTGAGATCCCACATCAAAACCTCTAAAGCCAGCTATGAAGGCAGAATTGTAGCAGACACTAAAAACAACCACAAAGCCTTCTATAGTTATATCAAGAATATCCATGGCAATACCAAGGTTTGCTCTGAGTTGCTGCACAATGATACCTCCTATACTGAGCCAACAGATATTGCCAACGTATTAGCCGACAGATTCAGTGCCAACTTTACCCCTCCCCCCCAAAAGGACCAATCACAATACCAGAGGAATGCCAGACACCCAGCATTACTGCAGCACAGGTTAAAGCTGCATTGTCCAAGGCCAAGAATACAGCTTCCATGGGACCAGACAATATCCCTGGATGTGTTTTACATGAACTACAAAGTGAACTGGCACCACATCTGTGTGCCCTGTTCAATTGTAATCTCACCTTAGGCTTTGTCACTAACAAATGGCACACTGCTACAGTCATCCCTCTCCATAAAGGAAGAGTGACTATAGACCCTGGGAATTATCACCCCATTAGCCTGCTGAGTCTTATATGTAAGGCTATGGAGCACATCATCATGGACCTAATTAACAAGGATATAGGGAATCTCCATACTCTATATCCCACGCAATTTGGTTTTGTGAAAGGGAGATCATGCCTGCTCAACCTGGTTGACTTCTTCACCAGTCAGTCACCAGAGCTGTGGATGAGGATAAACTCACCAAACTAGGCAACAACCCCTATAACAGTAGATGGGTTGCAAATTGGCTCACATAGACCCCACGGTGTGAAAGTAGTGGACTCCAAGTCAGATTGCTGACCAGTCATGAGTGGAGTCCCACAGGGATCAGTCCTGGGTCCTCTCCTGTTTGACATTTACTTCTCAGAAGTCCAGGCCAACACAGAGGGATTCTGGCTGATCAAGTTCAAAGATGACTGCAAACTGGGAGCCATTATTAACTCCCCAAGTGATGTAGACATCCTACAGAAAGGCCTCACTGAGACCAATGACTGGTATCGAAACCATGGCCTTATGCTTAATGCAAAAGATATGTTATCATTCCCTTTGGGAAAAACTCAATTCCCACTAAGTACCACATCGATGGAAGCCCAGTGAACACTGAAGGCATTATAAGAGATCTGGGGACACAGGTTGACAGCAACCTCTCCTTCGAACACCAAACTGCCACTGTGGTCAGAAAGTCCTTCTATGTGGCACATCGCATTACCAAGGGCTTTGCATCCAGGAAGAAAGAGGTCATCATCTCGCTCTACTCTTTCCTCATTAGGCCAATCATTGAGTATAATTCCCTATTTGGCATGTACCTCACTAGACACATGCGACAGCTGGAAAGGCCACAAAAGTACCTCATGAAGGGGATCCTTGGTGTTAAACACATGTCCTACATGGACAGACTCAAAAACCTCCAGCTATTCTCTGTCTCATATCATCTACTAAGGGGTGATCTCTGCTTAACTTACAAAGTCATGTCTGACCCAGCTCTGTTAGAAATGCTACATCTAAAGAAATCCTTATTTGGCCAAGATATCAAGCTTCGCAATCTTCGAACTCTCTGCCACAGACAGAAACGGCTTCTACTCATAAATCAAAGCAACCTGCAGACCTTAATGTTGTTGTACAACCTTTGCCCCAGGTGCCTGCATCCATACTTAACAGAGCAGCGTGTACTATGGCTTCACCTGGAACCAGCCATACTGCAGCAGCAATTACTGACACACCCCCTCCCAATCAAGAAGCCTTTTTCAACCAGGCACTATCTACAACTGCGGGAGCAATCCCTAAGAACACTTCAAGTGCATTACCTTCCTCGGTAGCTTTTTTACCTTACCAGAAACGGTTTATAATAACTCAAACAAGGGGGCGTTCTCACAGCAGGGATTCCCGCAAGAGGAAGTACTCAGTGGAACAACACGGCTACAGCAGACGAAAAAAGAACTGACTACTCACCTGCTATTTAACCTTTCTTGTTTTGTTTTGGATGACTCTAGTACTAATGTTCTAAACCGAGGTCTCAGTTTTATACCGGCTACACCGGCAACATTGACAGATATGCTTCTTGACTTGAGGTTATTTTGTAGAAAATTGTGTCTAAAATTACTGTTCAACAGCAATACTGTTAATGATGAAGGATATGCACGATACAAGACTAGAAGTGTATATATTCCAACCTTACCATCACACATAGAATGCTTCCTAAAGGCCTGTGAGAGCCAATACTATCAAATGTTTAGTAATATAACTAAGAAAGGCAGGTTTTATAACTTAACACCAGCAGAAGCTCATGCTTTGAGTGAACTCAAACAAAATTCTCATATTGTTATAAAACCAGCCGACAAGGGAGGGGGAGTAGTTGTTCTAGATAGGCATGAATATATCAATAATATGCTTAACATGTTATCGGAAACTGATACTTATACCCCCATAACACCTAGGGATGTGTCTCATATTGTGAAAACTGTCAAAGATGTTCTTCATGACCTCCTCATGTGTCACCAGATAAGCCAGGAAATATTTGAGTTTCTAAATATAGAATACCCCACAATACCAATCATTAAAGGTATACCCAAAGTGCATAAGGGAACGTATCCGATTCCCTTTAGACCCATTGTATCTGGGGAAAACTGGATTACAGCACACGTCTCCATATTTATAGAAGACATTTTAAGACCAGTGGTAAATCAGTTTCCCACCATACTTAAGGACACTTATGATCTTCTTAGTGGCATTAAAGATTTAACACTAGATAGTAACCAATTGTATACGTTCATAACTTTGGACGTAAAGAATTTATTTACATCAATACCGAACGACGTCGGAATGGAATATATAAGAGAATTGCTACTTAAAGAGACCAACTTTTCTAATGATAGAATTATTTTAATAGGACAACTCTTAGAATTAGTCCTATTAAATAATGCATTTACATTTGGTGAGATCCACTATTTGCAAAAATGGGGGGTAGCCATGGGCACCCCCTGTGCAAATACTTATGCCAATTTGGTAGTCCTGTGGTGGGAGAAACTGTACCTATTTACCAATGAGAACTTTAAATTTATAAAATTCTATAGGCGTTTTGTGGACGACATTATAATAGTTTGGGAGGGTTCATTGGAATTGTTTGATATATTCTTACAACATTTAAGTACAACTACTACATTCTTACGCTTTACCAAAGAAGCTTCTAGCAAAGAAATAAATTTTCTTGACGTTACCCTCAGATTCACTTCTGAAGGTAAAATAAATTCAACACTATATAGAAAATCAACATGGAAAAATGCAATACTGACCTTCGACAGTATGCACCCCAGGCATATTTTCCAAGGCATAGTGAAGAGTCAGTTTACAAGAATTCATAAACTATGTAGCAAGATTGAAGATTTAAATAAAGAAGCACATTCCTTAGAAAAGTTGTTTATCAATAGAGGATATGACCCTGCTATGGTCAGGAACATCAAAATTGAGGTACTGGGGGACAGCATATTCACAGAGCAGGAAAACAAAAGTACAAGATATGCAAAACATTATTTTAACAATAATAAAAAAGAAGGCACTACTGACAACCATGTTAAATATACCATTACATATACCAGCGATATCAAAAATATACAACAGGTTGTCTATAATAATTGGCATATCCTAACCATTGATCCTCATACTAGAGATGTTGTGAGCAAACAACCGAGATTTTTATATAAGAACAGTAAAAATCTTAAGAGAATTCTTTGTGGTGATTTTCACATAGGGACAAGTAAGGAAACTAACATGACTAATAGTATCCAAGCTAAGAACCAAGGAACATTTCCATGCTATGGCTGCAATAGATGTAAATATATAACTAAAACACAGGTTTTCAAACATCCCAATACTGATTATGTTTTCAGACCTAGCTTTTATGCAAACTGTAATACCCGCAACTTGATTTATCTTGCTACTTGCACAAAATGCAAGGCTTTTTATGTTGGATTAACCAAGAGAAGGTTGCAGGAACGTATTTATAATCACTTGTATGATATGCGCAAAGCTGTTGAAACCAACGCCCTAGCAAAGCATATCATGGAGTTTCCAACCCACTCATTTTGCTTTAGGGTTTTACAAGAAGTGAAACAAAATCATAGAGGTGGGGACTCGGAGAACTATTTGGCACTTATGGAACTTAACTGGATTTTAAGACTAGGTGCTCATATAGAGCCAGGGATTAATAACTTTTTATCCATTAAGCCAGCGCTAATATCTAAGAAATAAATATATAATCTTTATGTATCACATAATAGAATGGATAATGTGACACAAAATTAGCATTTATTATATACACTCTTAATATACATATACTTGCACAGATATTATGTGATCAGTATCTATTTTGATTTGTCTTACAGTCTAGTATTAATATCATATTACCATATTCTATTATGGTTCCTTATTTCTTTATACCTATTTACATAAATATTATTTATATTTATTATGTATGTTAGTTTTGTTATACAAACAGACTTTTTAGTACAGAGCAATTTTGTATGTATTTTATTTAGTGATAACATTTAGAATATAAGTCATCATTGTCTTGACATTTTATAATAGTATTCATGACATATTAGCACTCATTATTTGTGTTTTATACGTAAAAAATTCTCTATATTGTATTTCACATTATCAAATATGTCATGATATATTCCAGATGATATCAGTTGGGAAGATGATTTTGCTTTATATTTGCTAGTTTTACATTTTAATATTATAAACATGAAATTATAATTTGATATTCACAGTTTGTCTAGTTTATATCTCACATGCTATTTGCATTTTTTATATTTTTATATATAGGACATAGTGCTTCATGTATATGCCTGATTTACAGATGCATATATTTATATATTCACATAGTGAATGTACATATCAACGTATATGGCTTTAAGCGCGATGTTCTTGTTTTGTTTTAATTGATTGAAAAAAATTTTTCCCGCGCTCAGCGGATGTATATTAACCTGACAATTGATTTTGTAAAACCATCTGATGAAGCGTGGGTGGACCACGCGAAAGCGCTCATCTCCTGATTTCTATTAAAAGTTTTGCATTTTTTAGAGTTGCCGGAGTTCTTCATTCAGTGATTTGAATTTATTTGGAATTTTGCTTGCTCTTTTGTGTTTGGTACTTCACTACGCTACTACACTATTTGGCATGTACCTCACTAGACACATGCGACAGCTGGAAAGGCCACAAAAGTACCTCATGAAGGGGATCCTTGGTGTTAAACACATGTCCTACATGGACAGACTCAAAAACCTCCAGCTATTCTCTGTCTCATATCATCTACTAAGGGGTGATCTCTGCTTAACTTACAAAGTCATGTCTGACCCAGCTCTGTTAGAAATGCTACATCTAAAGAAATCCAAATCCCTCTGCACCACACACTCCAGAGACCTCAACATCATTACCACAATCAACAGAACATACTGTAGGGACAGGTTCATAACCCAGAGACTGCCCATGCTCTGGAATAGACTTCCCATACATGTCAAGCAGAGCACCTCACTGGCCCTCTTCAAGATAAATCTTGATGAGTGGATGGGAAATAGAAAGTTTACCCCAGGGATCACTTCAGTGGCTCTACTTGATAGAGGCACTGGGAACTAACATTGGGTGGCACGATGCCAGGGCACTTGTATGGGCTAGGCTTGTAAAGACTCCAGGGCCATTTGCCTCGTACACACCTATGAATCTATGACCCTATGTACTGGATTCTGAGAAGTGGAGCTTGTTGTGAGTCTCAGAATATCAAATGGTCACCTTTTTGACCATTATATGTCAACTATGATTGGGAAATCCTTGTTTATAGCGCAATTAAATAGTAAAAGTATATCCTTCAGCTTCAGATAAGATATTGCCTCTCTCTGTTCCTCCATAATCACTCCCATAGCAGATATATTACGCCCTTTGGCAAAGAAAATCTTGGTTATGGCCTCCTTAAGTTACTCTTAGTGACTTAAAGCCCTTTCACTCTTCTGTATCTCTTATAGACTCTTGTGTGAGGACTTCTGAATGGCCTTGAAGGGTATGATGGGTCCTATTCTGCTTAACCTATTATATAACCAAAAGACAGCAATGCCATCAACACCAATTCAAATTACCTAAATCTACATCATGGCATTAGTAGAACATGGCAGGGATGGTAGATTTCTCTACCAAAGAGTCCCCTATCTATGGAATAAGCTTTCACTCTAGGTCAAGCTATGTACCTCTGGAGCTTTGTTTATAACAAACCTCTGCAAGTGGAGGGTGATTTATAAGGTAACCCCTGAGCTGTTCCCTTTGGTCTTTATTGATGTTAGAGCAAATAACACAACTTGCTGTGTCTAGATTCTTCACAGTCTACAGTATCTAGTACAAGTCAATGAACCGATAGTCAAAAAATGGAAATTTACAGCAGTTTGTGAAATTAGTTTTATTTCCAGCAAAGCTGATTTCTCAGAGGAAGTGTCAGCATTTTTTTTTGCTCCCTGGATGTATTGTGAACTTAACTAAGTGTGATATTTTAACAGACACTTTTTATTAATCAATCTCAGAAAAAAAAAAAAAAAACATCAAAACTTAAAGAAAATTTCAAATGAAATCACAATGGTTTATAAATAGTAACTCCGAATAAATATTAAAATGCAAGGAACAAGCAATGTGCTTAAATCAAAGTCTAACACTTGAAAGAAACATTTCCAAAAATGTATTCTGAAAACAAAATATGAACATGGATAATAATTTTCTCCAAAGAAGATAATTAAAACTTTTATACAAGCAATGACACACTTTGTTAAAGGAAATAAGTAACCTTTGAAACCAATGTATATAATTATTTTTCAAAAATTTAAAAATTGTCATGAGAACTGATACTATGACTCTTCTTATCTACACCCATTCAGTAATACCTAGTTGTACTCCTTGTGGCGTAAGTGAAAATAACCAAAATATTACATTGCAATAAGAAAACAGAGTGCAAAACTTATGACCTCAGTAGCTTTCTACCATATATTAGAAAATGTCCCACATTATCAAATTATATATTAATAATTTGCATTGCCCACACCACAATGCCAGCATATGGCATTTGAGTTTGTAAACCTATTCTGGTAAAAATTATTTGCGTGCTGGAACATTTGTGAACATTTATATAAAACAAATCTTATCTGAGGTGAAATGTATTGATAGTTGCAGTTTTAATAAATCCCTGTCCAGTGTATTCACAAAATAACCTTTCCTGTTTGCTTGAACCATTCATGCAGAGCTGAGCTGAGGAGTCTGCCTGTAACCCTCTAAACTATCTATAAAGTTCCTTCATTAGTGTTCTCAACAGATACCTGTTTACCATTATCTTTTCTTTCCTCACTTTTATCACTAACCACTGAACTATAGGGCTATTATTCAATCCAAGGACCAAATACAGGCTATCATTTGAAATATTTGCTACCACATAATTCCATCTGAGATACTAGCTCAACATCTTGATCCCCTCTCTCCTGAAATGTAAGGAAGATTCCATTCAAAATCCCAAATATCTGTTAAATACAATATGCTGTGATCAGTTCAAGCCCCTCATAAAATCAGTTTATTGTCAGTATGAAGGTATTGGTTATTCTATAGTTGTAAAGTAGGTAATTACCTTTATATCATTGGGACTGACTGTTAGATGTAACCAGGTTACATTCAAACCAATGCTCCACCCACTCCCCCATCTCATAAATGTAAGGGAGATTTAAAGACTTATCCTGGCATGTGTATGAATAATATTGTTGAATTTCACATAGAAGCACAGCTGTTTAACTGTACAACTTGCTCTAAGATTTTGCCAGCCTGCCATGACTTTCCTATAATCGACAAAATCAGGATACGCATTCCACCCTTAGTGTGATGTACACATTATTTCTTTCAATTGATTCGGGTTTGGGGTCTGCCCAAATAACTTTGAAGAGCAGCTTCTTCCATTCATGCAGAATATCAGAAACTGCCAGCTAGGATAAATGATAAGAATATGCTCAATATCTGAGTGGTTTTGCTGGCTACAATCAACTGTATTAGAAGCAGAAGTTAAGTACAACTTGCAGTTTTAAAGATAGTACTGTATTTTATTTTTCTGTTTATTTAATTGCTTCACTGAATATTGTGGTCTGTCTGTCTCTCCGCAGTTAGAGGGGGCTACTGCTGTTTTCAATTCTTTGTTGGTCGATATTTAACTCTGAGCCTGGAGGGGTTTCCTGTGCCTTAAGGGTTAGCCACACAGCTAGGAATTTATTTTCTCCTCAATATCAGAGTAAATTGCCTGGCTACAGTCAACTGTATAAGATACGGATGTTAAGTGCAAACTTGCAGTTTTAAATATAGTACTGTATGTTATTTTTCTGTATATTTAATCGTTTCACTGAATATTGTGGTTTGTCTAGCTCTCTGCAGTTAGAAGGGGGTTATTGCTCTTCTCACTTCTTTGTTATTGGATATTTATCTCAGCTTAGAGAGTTTCTCTGTGCTTTAAGTATTAGCCACATACCTGTGAATTTATTTTCTGCTCAATATCTGAGAGCTTGGCTGGCTACAATCATCTGCATTAGAAGCTAAAGTTCAGTACAAAATTGCAGTTTTAAAGATGGTACTGTATTTTATTTTTCTGTTTATTTAACTGTTTCATTAAATATTGTGGTCTGTCTGTCTCTCTGAAGTTAGAAGGGGTTATTGCTGTCCTCATGTCTTTGTTATTCAATATTAACTTTTAGCCTAGAGGGTTTCTCTGTGCTTTAAGTGTTGGCCACATAGCTGGGAATTTTTTTTCTGCTCAATATGTGAGTGGTTTGGCTGGCTACAATCAACTGTATTAGAAGATGAAGTTAAGTACAAACTTGCTGTTTTAAAGATAGTACTGTATTATTTTTTGTTGTTTATTTAATTGTTTCACTGAATATTGTGGTCTGTCTTTCCACTTCTTTGTTATTCGATATTTAACTCTTAGCCTAGAGGGTTTTTCTTTGCTTTAAGTGTTAGCCACATAACTGGGAATTTATTTTCTCCTCAATATCTGAGTGGTTTGGCTGGTTCCAATAAATTGTATTAGAAGCAGAAGTTAAGTAGAAATGTGCAGTTTTAAAGATGGTACTGTATTTTATTTTTCTGTTTATTTGTTTCACTGAATATTGTTGTCTGTCTGTCTCTCTGCAGTTAGAAGGGGTGATTGCTGTTCTCACTTCTTTGTTATTCTATATTTAACTATTAGCATAGGAGGTTTCTCTGTGCTTTAAGTGTTCACCACATAGCTTGGAATTTATTTTCTGCTCAATATCTGAGTGGTTTGGCTGGCTACAATCAACTGTATTAGAAGCTGAAGTTAAGTACACACTTGCAGTTTTAAAGATAACACTGTATAATATTTTTCTGATGATTAAGTTGTTTCACTGAATATTGTGGTCTGTCTGTCTCTCTACAGTTAGAGAGGGTTATTGCTGATCTCATTTCTTTGTTATTCAATATTTAACTCTTAGCCTAGAGGGTTTCTCTGTGTTTTAAGTCATAACCACATAGCTGAGAATTTATTTTTTGCTCAATATCTGAGTGGTTTGGCTGGCTACAATCAACTGTATTACAAGCTGAAGTTATGTGCAAACTTGCAGTTTCTAAAGATAGCATTGCATTTTATTTTTCTGTTTATTTAGATTTTTCACTGAATATTGTGGTCTGTCAGTCTCGCTGCAGTTGGGGGGGATACTTCTGTTCTCACTTTTGTCTTATTCAATATTTAATTCTTAGCCTAGAAGGTTTTTCTTTGATTTAAGTGTTAGCCACATAGATGGGAATTTATTTTCTGTTCAATATATGAGTGGTTTGGATGGCTACAATCAACTGTATTAGAAGCTGAAGTTAAGTACAAACTTGCAGTTTTAAAGGTGGTACTGCATTTTATTTTTCTGTTTATTTAATTGTTTAACTGAATATTGTGGTATGTCTGTCTCTCTGCAGTTAGAGGAGGTTATTGTTGTTCTCATTTCTTTGTTATTCGATATTTAACTCTTAGTCTAGAGGGTTTCTCTGTGCTTGAAGTGTTAGACACATAGCTGGGAATTTATTTTCTGCTCAATATGTGAGTGGTTTAGCTGGCTACAATCAACTGTATTTGAAGCTGAAGTTAAGTACAAACTTGCAGTTTTAAAGATGGTACTGTATTTTATTTCAAAGATAGTGTTGTATTTTATTTTGTTGTTTATTTAATTGTTTCACTGAATATTGTGGTCTGTCTGTCTCTCTGCAGTTAGAGGGGGTTACTGCTCTTCTCACTTTTTTGTTGTTCGATATTTAGCTTTGAGCCTAGAGGGTTTTCCTGTGCTTTAAGTGTTAGCCACATAGCTAGGAATTTATTTTCTTCTCAATATCAGAGTGGTTTGGCTAGCTACAACTAACTGTATAAGATGCTGAAGTTAAGTACAAACTTGCAGTTTTAAAGATGGTACTGTATTTTATTTTTCTGTTTATTTAATTGTTTCACAGAATATTATGGTCTGTCTGTCTCTCTGCAGTTAGAGGGGGTTATTGCTGCTCTCACTTCTTTGTTATTCAATATTTAACTCTTAGCCTACAAGCTTTATCTGTGCTTTAAGTGTTAGCCACATAGCTGTGAATTTATTTTCTGCTCAATATCTGAGTGGTTTGGTTGGCTACAATCAACTGTATTAGAAGCTGAAGTTAAATTTTAAAGATGGTATTGTATTTTACTTTTCTGTTTATTTGTTTCACTGAATATTGTGGTCTGTCTGTCTCTCTGCAGTTGGGGGTTTACTTCTCTTCTCATTTCTTTATTTGATATTTATCTCTTAGTCTACAATATTTCTCTTTGCTTTAAGTGTTAGTCACATAGATGGGAATTTATTTTCTGCTCAATATATGAGTGGTTTGGCTGGCTACAATCAACTGTATAAGTTGCTGAAATTAAGTAAAAACTTGCAGCTTTATAGATAGTAATGTATTTTATTTTTCTATTTATGTAATTTTTTCACTGAATATTGTGGTCTGTCTGTCTCTCTGCAGTTAGAGGGGTTATTGCTGTTCTCACTTCTTTGTTATTCGATATTTAACTCTAATGCTAGCGGGTTTCTCTGTGCTTTAAGTGTTAGTCACATAGCTGTGAATTTATTTTCTGCTCAATATCTGAGTGGTTTGGCTGGCTGCAATCAACTGCATTAGAAGCTGAAGTTAAGTACAAACAAAGTTTTAAAGATGGTACTGCATTTTATTTTTCTTTATTTAATTGTTTCACTAAATATTGTGGTCTGTCTGTCTCTCTGCAGTTAGAGGGGATTATTGCTGTTCTCACTTCTTTGTTATTCGATATTTAACTCTTAGCCTAGAGGGTTTCTCTGTGCTTTGAGTGTTATCCACATAGCTGGGAATTTATTTTCTGCTCAATATGTGAGTGGATTGGCTGGTTACAATCAACTGTATTAGTAGCTGAAGTTAAGTACAAACTTCCAGTTTCAAAGATAGTACTGTATTTTATTTTGTTGTTTAATTGTTTCACTGAATATTGTGGTATGTCTGTCTCTCTGCAGTTAGAGGGTGTTACTGCTGTTCTCACTTTTTTGTTGTTCGATATTAACTCTGAGCCTAAAGGGTTTTCCTGTGCTTTAAGTGTTAGCCACATAGCTAGGAATTTATTTTTTCCTCAATATCAGAGAGTTTGGCTGACTACAATCAACTGTATTAAATGCTGAAGTTAAGTAAAAACTTGATGTTTTAAAGATAGTACTGTATTTTATATTTCTGTTTATTTAATTGTTTCACTGAATATTATGGTCTGTGTGTCTCTCTGCAGTTAGAGGGGTTATTGCTGCTCTCACTTCTTTGTTATTCAATATTTAACTCTTAGACTACATGCTTTCTCTGTGCTTTAAGTGTTAGCCACATAGCTGTGAATTTATTTTCTGCTCAATATCTGAGTGGTTTGGCTGGCTACAATCAACTGTATTAGAAGCTGAAGTTAAGTACAAACTTGCAGTTTTAAAGATGGTACTGTATTTTATTTTTCTGTTTATTTAATTGTTTCACTGAATATTGTGGTCTGTCTGTCTCTCTGCAGTTAGAGGAGGTTATTGCTGTTCTCACTTCTTTGTTATTCGATATTTAACTCTTAGCCTAGAGGGTTTCTCTGTGCTTTAAGTGTTAGCCACATAGCTGGGAATTTATTTTCTGCTCAATATCTGAGTGGTTTGGCTGGCTTCAATCAACTGTATTTGAAGCTGAAGTTAAGTACAAACTTGCAGTTTTAAAGATAGTACTGTATTTTATTTTTGTTTATTTACTTGTTTCACTGAATATTGTGGCCTGTCTGTCTCTCTGCAGTTAGAGGGGTTACTGCTGTTCTCACTTCTTTGTTGTTCAATTTTTAACTCTTAGCCTAGATGGTTTTCCTGTGCTTTAAGTGTTAGCCACATAGCTAGGAATTTATTTTCTCCTCAATATCAGAGTGGTTTGGCTGGCTACAATCAACTGTATAAGATGCTGAAGTTAAGTACAAACTTGCAGTTTTAAAGATGGTACTGTATTTTATTTTTCTGTTTATTTAATTGTTTCACTGAATATTGTGGTCTGTCTGTCTCTCTGCAGTTAGAGGGGTTATTGCTGTTCTCACTTCTTTGTTATTCAATATTTAACTCTTAGCCTAGAGGGTTTCTCTGTGCTTTAAGTGTTAGCCACATAGCTGTGAATTTATTTTCTGCTCAATATCTGAGTGGTTTGGCTGGCTACAATCAACTGTATTAGAAGCTGAAGTTAAGTACAAACTTGCAGTTTTAAAGATGGTACTGTATTTTATTTTTCTGTTTATTTAATTGTTTCACTGAATATTGTGGTCTGTCTGTCTCTCTGCAGTTAGAGGGGTTATTGCTGTTCTCATTTCTTTGTTATTTGATATTTAACTCTTAGCCTAGAAGGTTTCTCTGTGCTTTAAGTGTTAGCCACATAGCTGGGAATTTATTTTCTGCTCAATATCTGAGTGGTTTGGCTGGCTACAATCAACTGTATTAGAAGCTGAAGTTAAGTACAAACTTGCAGTTTTAAAGATAGTACTGTATTTTATTTTTCTGTTTATTTAATTGTTTCACTGAATATTGTGGTCTGTCTGTCTCTCTGCAGTTAGAGGGGTTATTGCTGTTCTCACTTCTTTGTTATTTGATATTTAACTCTTAGCCTAGAAGGTTTCTCTTTGCTTTAAGTGTTAGCCACATAGCTGTGAATTTATTTTCTGCTCAATATCTGAGTGGTTTGGCTGGCTACAATCAACTGTATTAGAAGCTGAAGTTAAGTACAAACTTGCAGTTTTAAAGATAGTACTGTATTTTATTTTTCTGTTTATTTAATTGTTTCACTGAATATTGTGGTCTGTCTGTCTCTCTGCAGTTAGAGGGGTTATTGCTGTTCTCACTTCTTTGTTATTCGATATTTAACTCTTAGCCTAGAGGGTTTCTCTGTGCTTTAAGTGTGAGCCACATAGCTGGGAATTTATTTTCTGCTCAATATCTGAGTGGTTTGGCTGGCTGCAATCAACTGTATTAGAAGCTGAAGTTAAGTACAAACTTGCAATTTTAAAGATGGTACTGTATTTTACTTTACAGTTTATTTAATTGTTTCACTGAATATTGTGGTCTTTCTGTCTCTCTGCAGTTAGAGTGGGTTATTGCTGTTCTCACTTCTTTGTTATTCGATATTTAACTCTTAGCCTAGAGGGTTTCTCTGTGCTTTAAGTGTTAGCCACATAGCTGGGAATTTATTTTCTGCTCAATATCTGAGTGGTTTGGCTGGCTACAATCAACTGTAATAGAAGCTGAAGTTAAGTACAAACTTGCAGTTTTAAAGATAGTACTGGATTTTATTTCTGTTTATTTAATTGTTTCACTGAATATTGTGGTCTGTCTGTCTCTCTGCAGTTAGAGGGGATTATTGCTGTTCTCACTTCTTTGTTATTCGATATTTAACTCTTAGCCTAGAGGGTTTCTCTGTGCTTTAAGTGTTAGCCACATAGCTGGGAATTTATTTTCTGCTCAATATCTGAGTGGTTTGGCTGGCTACAATCAACTGTATTAGAAGCTGAAGTTAAGTACAAACTTGCAGTTTTAAAGATAGTACTGTATTTTATTTTGTTGTTTAATTGTTTCACTGAATATTGTGGTCTGTCTGTCTCTCTGCAGTTAGAGGGGGTTACTGCTGTTCTCACTTCTTTGTTGTTCAATATTTAACTCTGAGCCTAGAGGGTTTTCCTGTGCTTTAAGTGTTAGCCACATAGCTAGGAATTTATTTTCTCCTCAATATCAGAGTGGTTTGGCTGGCTACAATCAACTGTATTAGAAGCTGAAGTTAAGTACAAACTTGCAGTTTTAAAGATAGTACTGTATTTTATTTTTCTGTTTATTTAATTGTTTCACTGAATATTGTGGTCTGTCTGTCTCTCTGCAGTTAGAGGGGGTTATTGCTGTTCTCACTTCTTTGTTATTTGATATTTAACTCTTAGCCTAGAGGGTTTCTCTGTGCTTTAAGTGTTAGCCACATAGCTGGGAATTTATTTTCTGCTCAATATCTGAGTGGTTTGGCTGGCTACAATCAACTGTATTAGAAGCTGAAGTTAAGTACAAACTTGCAGTTTTAAAGATAGTACTGTATTTTATTTTTCTGTTTATTTAATTGTTTCACTGAATATTGTGGTCTGTCTGTCTCTCTGCAGTTAGAGGGGGTTATTGCTGTTCTCACTTCTTTGTTATTTGATATTTAACTCTTAGCCTAGAGGGTTTCTCTGTGCTTTAAGTGTTAGCCATATAGCTGGGAATTTATTTTCTGCTCAATATCTGAGTGGTTTGGCTGGCTACAATCAACTGTATTAGAAGCTGAAGTTAAGTACAAACTTGCAGTTTTAAAGATAGTACTGTATTTTATTTTTCTGTTTATTTAATTGTTTCACTGAATATTGTGGTCTGTCTGTCTCTCTGCAGTTAGAGGGGGTTATTGCTGTTCTCACTTCTTTGTTATTCGATATTTAACTCTTAGCCTAGAGGGTTTCTCTGTGCTTTAAGTGTTGGCCACATAGCTGGGAATTCATTTTATGCTCAATATCTAAGTGATTTGGCTGGCTACAATCAACTGATTAGAAGATGAAGTTAAGTACAAACTTGCAGTTTTAAAGATAGTACTGTATTTTATTTTTGTTTATTTAAATGTTTCACTGAATATTGTGTTCTGTCTCTCTCTCTGCACTTTGAGGGGGTTATTGCTGTTCTCACTTCTTTGTTATTCAATATTTAACTCTTAGCCTATCGGGTTTCTCTGTGCTTTTAGTCATAGACACATAGCTGGGAATTTATTTTCTGCTCAATATCTGAGTGGTTTGGCTTTCTACAATCAACTGTATTAGAAGCTGACATTATGTACACGCTTGCAGTTTTAAAGATAGCATTGTATTTTATTTTTATGTTTATTTAATTGTTTCACTGAATATTGTGGTCTGTCTGTCTCTCTGCAGTTAGGGGGGTTATTGCTGTTCTCACTTCTTTGTTATTCGATATTTAACTCTTAGCCTAGAGGGTTTCTCTGTGCTTTAAGTGTTAGCCACATAGCTGGGAATTTATTTTCTGCTCAATATCTGAGTGGTTTGGCTGGCTACAATCAACTGTATTAGAAGCTGAAGTTAAGTACAAACTTGCAGTTTTAAAGATAGTACTGTATTTTATTTTTCTGTTTATTTAATTGTTTCACTGAATATTGTGGTCTGTCTGTCTCTCTGCAGTTAGAGGGGGTTATTGCTGTTCTCACTTCTTTGTTATTTGATATTTAACTCTTAGCCTAGAGGGTTTCTCTGTGCTTTAAGTGTTAGCCACATAGCTGGGAATTTATTTTCTGCTCAATATCTGAGTGGTTTGGCTGGCTACAATCAACTGTATTAGAAGCTGAAGTTAAGTACAAACTTGCAGTTTTAAAGATAGTACTGTATTTTATTTTTCTGTTTATTTAATTGTTTCACTGAATATTGTGGTCTGTCTGTCTCTCTGCAGTTAGAGGGGTTACTGCTGTTCTCACTTCTTTGTTGTTCGATATTTAACTCTGAGCCTAGAGGGTTTTCCTGTGCTTTAAGTGTTAGCCACATAGCTAGGAATTTATTTTCTCCTCAATATCAGAGTGGTTTGGCTGGCTACAATCAACTGTATAAGATGCTGAAGTTAAGTACAAACTTGCAGTTTTAAAGATAGTACTGTATTTTATTTTTCTGTTTATTTAATTGTTTCACTGAATATTGTGGTCTGTCTGTCTCTCTGCAGTTAGAGGGGTTATTGCTGTTCTCACTTCTTTGTTATTCGATATTTAACTCTTAGCCTAGAGGGTTTCTCTGTGCTTTAAGTGTTAGCCACATAGCTGGGAATTTATTTTCTGCTCAATATCTGAGTGGTTTGGCTGGCTACAATCAACTGTATTAGAAGCTGAAGTTAAGTACAAACTTGCAATTTTAAAGATGGTACTGTATTTTATTTTTCTGTTTATTTAATTGTTTTACTGAATATTGTGGTCTGTCTGTCTCTCTGCAGTTAGAGGGGTTTTTGCTGTTCTTGCTTCTTAGTTATTCGGTATTTAACTGTTAGCTTAGAAAGTTTCTTTGTGCCTTAAGTGTTGGCCACATATCTATGTATTTATTTTCTGTTAATATCTGAGTGGTTTGGCTGGCTACAATCAACTGTATTAGAAGCTGAAGTTAAGTACAAACTTGCAATTTTAAAGATGGTACTGTATTTTATTTTTCTGTTCATTTAATTGTTTCACTGAATATTGTGGTCTGTCTGTCTCTCTGCAGTTAGAGGGAGTTATTGCTGTTCTCACTTCTTTGTTATTCGATATTTAACTCTTAGCCTAGAGGGTTTCTCTGTGCTTTAAGTGTTAGCCACATAGCTGGGAATTTATTTTCTGCTCAATATCTGAGTGGTTTGGCTGGCTACAATCAACTGTATTAGAAGCTGAAGTTAAGTAAAAACTTGCAGTTTTAAAGATAGTACAGTATTTTATTTTTCTGTTTATTTAGTTGTTTCACTGAATATTGTGGTCTGTCTGTCTCTCTGCAGTTAGGGGGTAATTGCTGTTCTCACTTCTTTGTTATTCGATATTTAACTCTTAGCCTAGAAGGTTTCTCTGTGCTTTAAGTGTTGGCCACATAGCTGGGAATTTATTTTCTGCTCAATATCTGAATGGTTTGGCTGGCTACAATCAACTGTATTAGAAGCTGAAGTTAAGTACAAACTTGCAGTTTTAAAGATAGTACTGTATTTTATTTTTCTGTTTATTTAATTGTTTCACTGAATATTGTGGTCTGTCTGTCTCTCTGCAGTTAGAGGGGTTATTGCTGTTCTCACTTCTTTGTTATTCAATATTTAACTCTTAGCCTAGAGGGTTTCTCTGTGCTTTAAGTGTTAGCCACATAGCTGGGAATTTATTTTCTGCTCAATATCTGAGTGGTTTGGCTGGCTACAATCAACTGTATTAGAAGCTGAAGTTAAGTACAAACTTGCAGTTTTAAAGATAGTACTGTATTTTATTTTTCTGTTTATTTAATTGTTTCACTGAATATTGTGGTCTGTCTGTCTCTCTGCAGTTAGAGGGGGTTATTGCTGTTCTCACTTCTTTGTTATTTGATATTTAACTCTTAGCCTAGAGGGTTTCTCTGTGCTTTAAGTGTTAGCCACATAGCTGGGAATTTATTTTCTGCTCAATATCTGAGTGGTTTGGCTGGCTACAATCAACTGTATTAGAAGCTGAAGTTAAGTACAAACTTGCAGTTTTAAAGATAGTACTGTATTTTATTTTTCTGTTTATTTAATTATTTCACTGAATATTCTGGCCTGCCTGTCTCTCTGCAGTTAGAGGGTTATTGCTGTTCTCATTTCTTTGTTGTATGATATTTAACTCTTAGCCTAGAGGGTTTCTCTGTGCTTTAAGTGTTAGCCACATAGCTGGGAATTTATTTTCTGCTCAATATCTGAGTGGTTTGGCTGGCTACAATCAACTGTATTAGAAGCTGAAGTTAAGTACAAACTTGCAGTTTTAAAGATAGTACTGTATTTTATTTTTCTGTTTATTTAATTGTTTCACTGAATTTTGTGGTCTGTCTGTCTCTCTGCAGTTAGAGGGGGTTATTGCTGTTCTCACTTCTTTGTTATTCGATATTTAACTCTTAGCCTAAAGGGGTTCTCTTTGCTTTAAGTGTTAGCAACATTGCTTGGAATTTTTTTTCTACTCAATATCTGAGTGGTTTGGCTGACTACAATCAACTGTATTAGAAGCTGAAGTTAAGTACAAGCTTGCAGTTTTAAAGATAGTACTGTATTTTATTTTTCTGTTTATTTAATTATTTCACTGAATATTGTGGTCTGTCTGTCTCTCTGCAGTTAGAAGGGGTTATTGCTGTTCTCACTTCTTTGTTATTTGATATTTAACTCTTAGCCTAGAGGGTTTCTCTGTGCTTTAAGTGTTAGCCACATAGCTGGGAATCTATTTTCTGCTCAATATCTGAGTGGTTTGGCTGGCTACAATCAACTGTATTAGAAGCTGAAGTTAAGAACAAACTTGCAGTTTTAAAGATAGTACTGTATTTTATTTTTCTGTTTATTTAATTGTTTCACTGAATATTGTGGTCTGTCTGTCTCTCTGCAGTTAGAGGAGGTTACTGCTGTTCTCACTTCTTTGTTATTTGATATTTAACTCTTAGCCTAGAGGGTTTCTCTGTGCTTTAAGTGTTAGCCACATAGCTGGGAATTTATTTTCTGCTCAATATCTGAGTGGTTTGGCTGGCTACAATCAACTGTATTAGAAGCTGAAGTTAAGTACAAACTTGCAGTTTTAAAGATAGTACTGGATTTTATTTTTCTGTATATTTTGTTGTTTCACTGAATATTGTGGTATGTCTGTCTTTCTGCACTTAGGGGGAATTATTGCTGTTCTCATCTCTGTCTTTGTCATTATTTAACTCTTAGCCTAGAGGGTTTATCTGTGCTTTAAGTGTGAGCCACATAGCTGGGAATTTATTTTCTGCTCAATATCTGAGTGGTTTGGTTGGCTACAATCAACTGTAGCAAAAGCTGAAGTTAAGTACAAACATGCAGTTTTAAAGATAGTACTGTATTTTATTTTTCTGTTTATTTAATTGTTTCACTGAATATTGTGGTCTGTCTGTCTCTCTGCAGTTAGAGTGGGTTATTGCTGTTCTCACTTCTTCGTTATTCGATATTTAACTCTTAGCCTAGAGTGTTTCTCTGTGCTTTAAGTGTTAGCCACATAGCTAGGAATTTAATTTCTGCTCAATATCTGAGTGGTTTGGCTGGCTACAATCAACTGTATTAGAAGCTGAAGTTAAGTACAGACTTGCAGTTTTAAAGATGGTACTGCATTTTATTTTTCTGTTTATTTGATTCACTGAATACTGTGGTCTGTCTGTCTCTCTGCAGTTATAATGGGCAATTGTTTTTCTCACTTCTTTGTTATTTGATATTTAACTCTTAGCCTTGAAGGTTTTTCTTTGATTTAAGTATTAGCCACATGGATGGGAATTTATTTTCTGCTCAATATCTGAGTGGTTTGGCTGGCTACAATAAACCATATTAGAAGTTGAAGTTATGTTCAAACATACAGTTTTGAAGACAGTACTCTACTGTATTTTTCTTTTTATTTAATTGTTTCCCTGAATTTCGTGGTCTGTCTGTCTTTCTGCAGTTAGAGGAGGTTGTTGCTCTTCTCACTTATTTGTTATTCGATATTTAACGCTTAGCATAGAAGAGTTCTCTGTGCTTTAAGTGTTAGCCACATACCTAGATTTTTTTCTCCTCAATATTAGAGTAGTTTGACTGGCTACAATCAACTCTATAAGATGCTGAAGTGAAGTACAAACTTGCAGTTTTAAAGATAGTACTGTATTTTATTTTTCTGTTTTTTTAATTGTTTCACTGAATATTGTGGTCTGTCTGTCTCTCTGCAGTTAGAGGGGTTATTGCTGTTCTCACTTCTTTGTTATTCAATATTTAACTCTTAGCCTAGAGGGTTTCTCTGTGCTTTAAGTGTTAGCCACATAGCTGGGAATTTATTTTCTGCTCAATATCTGAGTGGTTTGGCTGGCTACAATCAACTGTATTAGAAGCTGAAGTTATGTACAAGCTTGCAGTTTTAAAGATAGCATTGTATTTTATTTTTCTGTTTATTTAATTGTTTCACTGAATATTGTGGTCTGTCTGTCTCTCTGCAGTTAGAGGGGTTATTGCTGTTCTCACTTCTTTGTTATTTGATATTTAACTCTTAGCCTAGAAGGTTTCTCTTTGCTTTAAGTGTTAGCCACATAGATGGGAATTTATTTTCTGCTCAATATCTGAGTGGTTTGGCTGGCTACAATCAACTGTATTAGAAGCTGAAGTTATGTACAAACATGCAGTTTTAAAGATAGTACTGTATTTTATTTTTCTGTTTATTTAATTGTTTCACTGAATATTGTGGTCTGTCTGTCTCTCTGCAGTTAGAGGGGTTATTGCTGTTCTCACTTCTTTGTTATTCAATATTTAACTCTTAGCCTAGAAGGTTTCTCTGTGCTTTAAGTGTTGGCCACATAGCTGGGAATTTATTTTCTGCTCAATATCTGAGTGGTTTGGCTGGCTACAATCAACTGTATTAGAAGCTGAAGTTAAGTACAAACTTGCAGTTTTAAAGATAGTACTGTATTTTATTTTTCTGTTTATTTAATTGTTTCACTGAATATTGTGGTCTGTCTGTCTCTCTGCAGTTAGAGGGGGTTATTGCTGTTCTCACTTCTTTGTTATTCGATATTTAACTCTTAGCCTAGAGGGTTTCTCTGTGCTTTAAATGTTAGCCACATAGCTGTGAATTTATTTTCTGCTCAATATCTGAGTGGTTTGGCTGGCTACAATCAACTGTATTAGAAGCTGAAGTTAAGTACAAACTTGCAGTTTTAAAGATAGTACTGTATTTTATTTTGTTGTTTATTTGTTTCACTGAATATTGTGGTCTGTCTGTCTCTCTGCAGTTAGAGGGCGTTATTGCTGTTCTCACTTCTTTGTTATTCGATATTTAACTCTTAGCCTAAAGGGTTTCTCTGTGCTTTAAGTGTTAGCCACATAGCTGGGAATTCATTTTCTGCTCAATATCTAAGTGATTTGGCTTGCTATAATCAACTGTATTAGAAGCTGCAGTTCAGTGCAACCTTGCAGTTTTAAAGATATTACTGTAATTTATTTTTCTGTTTATTTAATTGTTTCACTGAATATTGTGGTCTGTCTGTCTCTCTGCAGTTAGAGGGGGTTATTGCTGTTCTCACTTCTTTGTTATTTGATATTTAACTCTTAGCCTAGAGTGTTTCTCTGTGCTTTAAGTGTTAGCCACATAGCTGGGAATTTATTTTCTGCTCAATATCTGAGTGGTTTGGCTGGCTACAATCAACTGTATTAGAAGCTGAAGTTAAGTACAAACTTGCAGTTTTAAAGATAGTACTGTATTTTATTTTTCTGTTTATTTAGTTGTTTCACTGAATATTGTGGTCTGTCTGTCTCTGCAGTTAGAGGGCATTATTGATGTTCCCACCTCTTTGTTATTTGATATCTAACTCTTAGCGTAGAAGGTTTTTCTGTGCTTTAAGTGTTAGCCACATAACTGGGAATTTATTTTCTCTTAAATATCTTAGTGGTTTGGCTGGCTACAATCAACTGTATTAGAAGCTGAAGTTAAGTACAAACTTGCAGTTTTAAAGATAGTACTGTATTTTATTTTTCTGTTTATTTGTTTCACTGAATATTGTGGTCTGTCTGTCTCTCTGCAGTTAGAGGGGTTATTGCTGTTCTCACTTCTTTGTTATTCGATATTTAACTCTTAGCCTAGAAGGTTTCTCTGTGCTTTAAGTGTTGGCCACATAGCTGGGAATTTATTTTCTGCTCAATATCTGAGTGGTTTGGCTGGCTACAATCAACTGTATTAGAAGCTGAAGTTAAGTACAAACTTGCAGTTTTAAAGATAGTACTGTATTTTATTTTTCTGTTTATTTAATTGTTTCACTGAATATTGTGGTCTGTCTGTCTCTCTGCAGTTAGAGGGGTTATTGCTGTTCTCACTTCTTTGTTATTCAATATTTAACTCTTAGCCTAGAGGGTTTCTCTGTGCTTTAAGTGTTAGCCACATAGCTGGGAATTTATTTTCTGCTCAATATCTGAGTGGTTTGGCTGGCTACAATCAACTGTATTAGAAGCTGAAGTTAAGTACAAACTTGCAGTTTTAAAGATAGTACTGTATTTTATTTTTCTGTTTATTTAATTGTTTCACTGAATATTGTGGTCTGTCTGTCTCTCTGCAGTTAGAGGGGGTTATTGCTGTTCTCACTTCTTTGTTATTTGATATTTAACTCTTAGCCTAGAGGGTTTCTCTGTGCTTTAAGTGTTAGCCACATAGCTGGGAATTTATTTTCTGCTCAATATCTGAGTGGTTTGGCTGGCTACAATCAACTGTATTAGAAGCTGAAGTTAAGTACAAACTTGCAGTTTTAAAGATAGTACTGTATTTTATTTTTCTGTTTATTTAATTGTTTCACTGAATATTGTGGTCTGTCTATCTCTCTGCAGTTAGATGGGGTAGTTGCTGTTCTCTCTTCTTTTTTATTTGATATTAAACTCTTAGCCTAGAGGGTTTCTCTGTACTTTAAGTGTTATCCACATAGCTAGTAATCTATTTTCTGCTCAATATCTGAGTGGTTTCACTGGCTACAATGAACTATATTACAAGATGAAGTAGTAGAAACTTGCAGTTTTAAGGATAGTACTGCGTTTTATTTTTCTGTTTATTTAATTGTTTCACTGAATATTGTGGTCTGTCTGTCTCTCTGTAGCTAGAGGGGGTATTGCTGTTCTCACTTCTTTGTTATTTGATGTTAACTCTTAGCCTAGAGGGTATCTGTTTGCTTTAAGTGTTAGCCACATAAATGGGAATTTATTTTCTATTTAATATCTGAGTGGTTTGGCTGGCTACAATCAACTGTATAAGATGCTGAAGTAAAGTACAAATTTGTTGTTTTAAAGATAGTACTGTATTTTATTTTTCTGTTTATTTAATTGTTTCGGTGAATATTGTGGTCAGTCTGTCTTTCTGCATTTAGAGGGGCTTAATGCTCTTCTCACTTCTTTGTTATTCGATATTTAACTCTTAGCCTAGAGGGTTTCTCTGTGCTTTAAGTGTTAGCCACATAGATGGGAATTTATTTTCTGCTCAATATCTGAGTGGTTTGGCTGGCTACAATCAACTGTATTAGAAGCTGAAGTTAAGTATAAACTTGCAGTTTTAAAGATAGTACTGTATTTTATTTCTGTTTATTTAATTGTTTCACTGAATATTGTGGTCAGTCTGTCTCTCTGCAGTTAGAGTGGGGTTATTGCTCTTCTCACCTCTTTGTTTTTTGATATTTAACTCAATCTAGAGGGTTTCACTTTGCTTTAAGTGTTAGCCACATGGATGGAAATTTATTTTCTGCTCAATATCTGAGTGGTTTGCCTGGCTACAATCAACTGTATTAGAAGCTGAAGTTAAGTACAAACTTGCAATTTTAAAGATGGTACTGTATTTTACTTTACAGTTTATTTAATTGTTTCACTGAATATTGTGGTCTGTCTGTCTCTCTGCAGTTAGAGGGGTTATTACTCTTCCCATGTCTTTGTTATTTGATATTTAACTCTTAGCCTAGAGGATTTCTCTGTGTTTTAAGTCATAGCCACATAGCAGGGAACTTATTTTCTGCTCAATATCTGAGTGGTTTGGCTGGTTACAATCAACTGTATTAGAAGCTGAAGTTAAGTACAAACTTGCAGTTTTAAAGATAGTACTGTATTTTATTTTTCTGTTTATTTAATTGTTTCACTGAATATTGTGGTTTGTCTGTCTCTCTGCAATTAGAGGGGTTATTGCTGTTCTCACTTCTTTGTTATTCAATATTTAACTCTTAGCCTAGAGGGTTTCTCTGTGCTTTAAGTGTTAGCCACATAGCTGGGAATTTATTTTCTGCTCAATATCTGAGTGGTTTGGCTGGCTACAATCAACTGTATTAGAAGCTGAAGTTAAGTACAAACTTGCAGTTTTAAAGATAGTACTGTATTTTATTTTTCTGTTTATTTAATTGTTTCACTGAATATTGTGGTCTGTCTGTCTCTCTGCAGTTAGAGGGGGTAGTTGCTGTTCTCACTTCTTTGTTATTTGATTTTTAACTCTTAGCCTAGAGGGTTTCTGTGTGCTTTAAGTGTTAGCAACATAGCTGGGAATTTATTTTCTGCTCAATATCTGAGTGGTTTGGTTGGCTACAATCAACTGTATTAGAAGCTGAAGTTAAGTACAAACTTGCAATTTTAAAGATGGCATTGTATTTTACTGTTCTGTTTATTTAATTGTTTCACTGAATATTGTGGTCTGTCTGTCTCTCTGCAGTTAGAGGGGTTATTGCTGTTCTCACTTCTTTGTTATTCGATATTTAACTCTTATGCTAGAGGGTTTCTCTGTGCTTTAAGTGTTAGTCACATAGCTGTGGATTTATTTTCTGCTCAATATCTGCGTGGTTTGGCTGGCTGGAATCAACTGTATTAGAAGCTGAAGTTAAGTACAAACTTGCAGTTTTAAAGATAGTACTGTATTTTATTTTTCTGTTTATTTAATTGTTTCACTGAATATTGTGGTCTGTCTGTCTCTCTGCAGTTAGAGGGGTTATTGCTGTTCTCACTTCTTTGTTATTCTATACTTAACTCTTAGCCTAGAGGGTTTCTCTGTGCTTTAAGTCATAGCCACATAGCTGGGAATTTATTTTCTGCTCAATATCTGAGTGGTTTGGCTGGCTACAATCATCTGTATTAGAAGCTGAAGTTATGTACAAGCTTCCAGTTTTAAAGATAGCATTGTGTTTGATTTTTCTGTTTATTTAATTGTTTCACTGAATATTGTGGTTTGTCTGTCTCTCTGCATTTATACAGGGTTATTGCTGTTCTCACTTCTTTGTTATTTGATATTTAAGTCTTAGCCTAGAGGGTTTCTCTGTGCTTTAAGTGTTAGCCACATAGCTGGGAATTTATTTTCTGCTCAATATCTGAGTGGTTTGGCTGGCTACAATCAACTGTATTAGAAGCTGAAGTTAAGTACAAACTTGCAGTTTTAAAGATAGTACTGTATTTTATTTTTCTGTTTATTTAATTGTTTCACTGAATATTGTGGTCTGTCTGTCTCTCTCTGCAGTTAGAGGGGGTTATTGCTGTTCTCACTTCTTTGTTATTCGATATTTAACTCTTAGCCTAGAGGGTTTCTCTGTGCTTTAAGTGTTAGCCACATAGCTGGGAATTTATTTTCTGCCCAATATCTGAGTGGTTTGGCTGGCTACAATCAACTGTATTAGAAGCTAAAGTTGTACAAACTTGCAGTTTTAAAGATAGTACTGTATTTTATTTTTCTGTTTATTTAATTGTTTCACTGAATATTGTGGTCTGTCTGTCTCTCTGCAGTTAGAAGGGGTTATTGCTGTTCTCACTTCTTTGTTATTCGATATTTAACTCTTAGCCTAGAGGGTTTCTCTGTGCTTTAACTGTTAGCCACATAGCTGGGAATTTATTTTCTGCTCAATATCTGAGTGGTTTGGCTGGCTACAATCAACTGTATTAGAAGCTGAAGTTAAGTACAAACTTGCAGTTTTAAAGATAGTACTGTATTTTATTTTTCTGTTTAAATTATTGTTTCACTGAATATTGTGGTCTATTTGTCTCTCTACAGTTAGAGGGGGTTATTGCAGTTCTCACTTTTTTGTAATTCAATATTT
Organism: Protopterus annectens; assembly: GCF_019279795.1. Taxonomy (NCBI): domain Eukaryota; kingdom Metazoa; phylum Chordata; order Ceratodontiformes; family Protopteridae; genus Protopterus; species Protopterus annectens. The sequence goes on along the minus strand of NC_056727.1, from coordinate 1,086,018,938 downwards.
AACTCTTAGCCTAGAGGGTTTCTCTGTGCTTTAAATGTTAGCCACATAGCTGGGAATTTATTTTCTGCTCAATATCTGAGTGGTTTGGCTGGCTACAATCAACTGTATTAGAAGCTGAAGTTAAGTACAAACTTGCAGTTTTAAAGATGGTACTGTATTTTATTTTTCTGTTTATTTGTTTCACTGAATATTGTGGTATGTCTGTCTCTCTGCAGTTAGAGAAGGTGATTGCTGTTCTCACTTCTTTGTTATTCGATATTTAACTCTTAGCCTAGAAGGTTTCTCTGTGCCTTAAGTGTTGGCCACATAGCTGGGAATTTATTTTCTGCTCAATATCTTAGTGATTTGGCTGGCTACAATCAACTGTATTAGAAGCTGAAGTTAAGTACAACCTTGCAGTTTTAAAGATAGTACTGTATTTTATTTTTCTGTTTATTTAAATGTTTCACTGAATATTGTGGTCTGTCTCTCTCTCTGCAGTTTGAGGGGTTATTGCTGTTCTCACTTCTTTGTTATTTGATATTTAACTCTTAGCCTAGAGGGTTTCTCTGTGCTTTAAGTCATAGCCACATAGCTGGGAATTTATTTTCTGCTCAATATCTGAGTGGTTTGGCTGCCTACAATCAACTGTATTAGAAGCTGAAGTTAAGTACAAACTTGCAGTTTTAAAGATCGTACTGTATTTTATTTTTCTGTTTATTTAATTGTTTCACTGAATATTGTGGTCTGTCTGTCTCTCTGCAGTTAGAGGGGGTTATTGCTGTTCTCACTTCTTTGTTATTCGATATTTAACTCTTAGCCTAGAGGGTTTCTCTGTGCTTTAAGTGTTAGCCACATAGCTGGGAATTTATTTTCTGCTCAATATCTGAGTGGTTTGGCTGGCTACAATCAACTGTATTAGAAGCTGAAGTTAAGTACAAACTTGCAGTTTTAAAGATAGTACTGTATTTTATTTTTCTGTTTATTTAATTGTTTCACTGAATATTGTGGTCTGTCTGTCTCTCTGCAGTTAGAGGGGGTTATTGCTGTTCTCACTTCTTTGTTATTCGATATTTAACTCTTAGCCTAGAGGGTTTCTCTGTGCTTTAAGTGTTAGCCACATAGCTGGGAATTTATTTTCTGCTCAATATCTGAGTGGTTTGGCTGGCTACAATCAACTGTATTAGAAGCTGAAGTTAAGTACAAACTTGCAGTTTTAAAGATAGTACTGTATTTTATTTTTCTGTTTATTTAATTGTTTCACTGAATATTGTGGTCTGTCTGTCTCTCTGCAGTTAGAGGGGGTTATTGCTGTTCTCACTTCTTTGTTATTCGATATTTAACTCTTAGCCTAGAGGGTTTCTCTGTGCTTTCAGTGTTAGCCACATAGCTGGGAATTTATTTTCTGCTCAATATCTGAGTGGTTTGGCTGGCTACAATCAACTGTATTAGAAGCTGAAGTTAAGTACAAACTTGCAGTTTTAAAGATAGCACTGTATTTTATTTTTCTGTTTATTTAATTGTTTCACTGAATATTGTGGTCTGTCTGTCTCTCTGCAGTTAGAGGGGGTTATTGCTGTTCTCACTTCTTTGTTATTAGATATTTAACTCTTAGCCTAGAGGGTTTCTCTGTGCTTTAAGTGTTAGCCACATAGCTGGGAATTTATTTTCTGCTCAATATCTGAGTGGTTTGGCTGGCTACAATCAACTGTATTAGAAGTTGAAGTTATGTACAAACTTGCAGTTTTAAAGATAGTACTGTATTTTATTTTTCTGTTTATTTAATTGTTTTACTGAATATTGTGGTCTGTCTGTCTTTCTACAGTTAGCGGAAGTTGTTGCTGTTCTCACTTATTTGTTATTTGATATTTAACTCTTAGCCTTGAAGGTTTTCTGTGCTTTAAGGGCTGGCCACAAAGCTGGAAATTTATTTTCTGAACAATATCTTAGTGGTTTGGCTGTCTTCAATCAACTGAATTTGAAGCTGAAGTTAAGTACAAACTTGCAATTTTAAAGATGGTACTGTATTTAACTTTTTTGTTTATTTAATTGTTTCACTGAATTTTGTGGGCTCTCTTATTCTCTGCAGTTACACTGGGTTATTGCTGTTCTCACTTCTTTGTTATTTGATATGTAAGTCTTAGCCTAGAGGGTTTCTCTCTGCTTTAAGTGTCAGCCACATAGCTGGGAATTTTTTTTTTCTGCGCAATATCTGAGTGGTTTGGCTGGCTACAATCAACTGTAATAGAAGCTGAAGTTAATTGCAAACTTGCAGTTTTAAAGATAGTACTGTATTTTATTTTTCTGTTTATTTAATTGTTTCACTGAATATTGTGGTCTGTCTGTCTCTCTGCAGTTAGAGGGGGTTATTGCTGTTCTCACTTCTTTGTTATTCGATATTTAACTCTTAGCCTAGAGGGTTTCTCTGTGCTTTAAGTGTTAGCCACATAGCTGGGAATTTATTTTCTGCTCAATATCTGAGTGGTTTGGCTGGCTACAATCAACTGTATTAGAAGCTGAAGTTAAGTACAAACTTGCAGTTTTAAAGATAGTACTGTATTTTATTTTTCTGTTTATTTAATTGTTTCACTGAATATTGTGGTCTGTCTGTCTCTCTGCAGTTAGAGTGGGTTATTGCTGTTCTCACTTCTTTGTTATTCAATATTTAACTCTTAGCCTAGAGGGTTTCTCTGTGCTTTAAGTGTCAGCCACATAGCTGGGAATTTATTTTCTGCTCAATATCTGAGTGGTTTGGCTGGCTACAATCAACTGTATTAGAAGCTGAAGTTAAGTACAAACTTGCAGTTTTAAAGATAGTACTGCATTTTATTTTCTGTTTATTTAATTGTTTCACTGAATATTGTGGTCTGTCTGTCTCTCTGCAGTTAGAGGGGGTTATTGCTGTTCTCACTTCTTTGTTATTTGATATTTAACTCTTAGCCTAGAGGGTTTCTCTGTGCTTTAAGTGTTAGCCACATAGCTGGGAATTTATTTTCTGCTCAATATCTGAGTGGTTTGGCTGGCTACAATCAACTGTATTAGAAGCTGAAGTTAAGTACAAACTTGCAGTTTTAAAGATAGTACTGTATTTTATTTTTCTGTTTATTTAATTGTTTCACTGAATATTGTGGTCTGTCTGTCTCTCTGCAGTTAGAGGGGTTATTGCTGTTCTCACTTCTTTGTTATTCGATATTTAACTCTTAGCCTAGAAGGTTTCTCTGTGCTTTAAGTGTTGGCCACATAGCTGGGAATTTATTTTCTGCTCAATATCTGAGTGGTTTGGCTGGCTACAATCAACTGTATTAGAAGCTGAAGTTAAGTATAAACTTGCAGTTTGAAAGATGGTACTGTATTTTATTTTTCTGTTTATTTAATTGTTTCACTGAATATTGTGGTCTGTCTGTCTCTCTGCAGTTAGAGGGGGTTATTGCTGTTCTTACTTCTTTGTTATTTGATATTTAACTCTTAGTCTAGAGGATTTCTCTCTGCTTTAAGTGTGAGCCACATAGCTGAGAATTTATTTTCTGCTCAATATGTGAGTGGTTTTGCTGGCTACAATCAACTGTATTTGAAGCTGAAGTTAAGTACAAACTTGCAGTTGTAAAGATAGTACTGTATTTTATTTTGTTGATTATTTAATTGTTTCACTGAATATTGTGGTCTGTCTGTCTCTCTGCAGTTAGAGGGGTTATTGCTGTTCTCACTTCTTTGTTATTCGATATTTAACTGTTAGCCTAGAGGGTTTCTCTGTGCTTTAAGTGTTAGCCACATAGCTGGGAATTTATTTTCTGCTCAATATCTGAGTGGTTTTGCTGGCTACAATCAACTGTATTAGATGCTGAAGTTAAGTACAAACTTGCAGTTTTAAAGATAGTACTGTATTTTATTTTTCTGTTTATTTAATTGTTTTGGTGAATATTGCAGTCTGTCTGTCTCTCTGCATTTAGAGGGGGTTAATGCTCTTCTCACTTCTTTGTGATTCAATATTTAACACAGCATAGAGGGTTTCTCTGTGCTTTAAGTGTTAGCCACATAGCTGGGAATTTATTTTCTGCTCAATATCTGAGTGGTTTGGCTGGCTACAATCAACTGTATTAGAAGCTGAAGTTAAGTACAAACTTGCAGTTTTAAAGACAGTACTGTATTTTATTTTTCTGTTTATTTAATTGTTTCACTGAATATTGTGGTCTGTCTGTCTTTCTGCAGTTAGAGTGGGCAATTGTTGTTCTCACTTCTTTGTTATTCGATATTGAACTCTTTGCCTAGAGAGTTTTTCTATGCTTTAAGTGCTAGCCACGTAGTTGGGAATTTGTTTTCTCCTCAATATCTGACTGGTTTGGATGGCTACAATCAACTGTATTAGAAGCAGAAGTTAAGTAGAAACAAGCATTTTTAAAGATAGTACTAAACTTTATTTTTCTGTTTATTTGTTTCACTGAATATTGTGGCCTATCTGTTTCTCTGCAGTTAGAGGGGTTGATTGCCGTTCTCATTTCTTTGTTATTTGATATTTAACTATTAGCCTAGAACATTTCTCTTTGCTTTAAGTGTTAGCCACATAGCTGTGAATTTATTTTCTGCTCAATATCCGAGTGGTTTGGTTGGCTACAATCAACTGTATTAGAAGCTGAAGTTAAGTACAAACTTGCAATTTTAAAGATGGTACTGTATTTTACTTTTCTGTTTATTTAATTGTTTCACTGAATATTGTGGTCTGTTTGTCTCTCTGTAGTTAGAGGGGTTATTGCTGTTCTCACTTCTTTGTTATTCGATATTTAACTCTTAGCCTAGAGGGTTTCTCTGTGCTTTAAATGTGAGCCACATAGCTGGGAATTTATTTTCTGCTCAATATCTGAGTGGTTTGGCTGGCTACAATCAACTGTATTAGAAGCTGAAGTTAAGTACAAACTTGCAGTTTTAAAGATAGTACTGTATTTTATTTTTTCTGTTTATTTAATAGTTTCACTGAATGTTGTGGTCTGTCTGTCTCTCTGCAGTTAGAGTGTCTTATTGCTGTTCTCACTTTTTTGTTATATGATATTTAACTCTTAGCCTAGAGGGTTTCTCTGTGCTTTAACTGTTAGCTACATAGCTGGGAATGTATTTTCTGCTCAATATCTGAGTGGTTTGGCTGGATACAATCAACTGTATTAGAAGCTGAAGTTAAGTACAAATTTCCAGTTTTAAAGATAGTACTGTATTTTATTTTTTTATATAATTGTTTCACTGAATATTATGGTCTGTCTCTCTGCAGTTAGGGGGATTATTGCTGCTCTCACTTCTTTGTTATTCGAAATTTAACTCTTAGCCTAGACAGTTTTTCTGTGCTTCAAGTGTTAATCACATAGCTGGGAATTTATTTTCTGCTCAATATCTGAGTAGTTTGTCTGGTTACAATCAATTGTATTAGAATCTGAAGTTAAGTACAAACTTGCAGTTTTAAAGATAGTACTGTATTTTATTTTTCTGCTTATTTAATTGTTTCACTGAATATTGTGGTCTGTCTGTCTTTCTGCAGTTAGAAGGGGTTATTCCTGTTCTCACTTCTTTGTTATTCGATATTTAACTCTTAGCCTAGAGGGTTTCTCTGTGCTTTAACTGTTAGCCACATAGCTGGGAATTTATTTTCTGCTCAATATTTCAGTGGGTTGGCTGGCTATAATCAACTGTATTAGAAGCTGACGTTAAGTACAAACTTGCAGTTTTAAAGATAGTACTGTATTTTATTTTTCTGTTTATTTAATTGTTTCACTGAATATTGTCTTCTGTCTGTCTCTCTGCAGTTAGAGGGGTTATTGCTGTTCTCACTTCTTTGTTATTCGATATTTAACTCTTAGCCTAGAGGGTTTCTCTGTGCTTTAAGTCATAGCCACATAGCTGGGAATTTATTTTCTGCTCAATATCTGAGTGGTTTGGCTGGCTACAATCAACTGTATTAGAAGCTGAAGTTAAGTACAAACTTCCAGTTTTAAAGATAGTACTGTATTTTATTTTTCTGTTTATTTAACTGTTTAACTGAATATTATGGTCTGTCTGTCTCTCTGCAGTTAGCGGGGATTATTGTTGGTCTCACTTCTTTATTATTCGATATTTAACTCTTAGCCTAGAGAGTTTCTCTGTGATTCATGTGTTAGCCACATAGCTGGGAATTTATTTTCTGCTCAATATCTGAGTGGTTTGGCTGGCTGCAATCAACTGTATTAGAAGCTGAAGTTAAGTACAAACTTGCAGTTTTAAAGATAGTACTGTATTTTATTTTTCTGTTTATTTAATTGTTTCACTGAATATTGTGGTCTGTCTGTCTCTCTGCAGTTAGAGGGGTTATTGCTGTTCTCACTTCTTTGTTATTCGATATTTAACTCTTAGCCTAGAGGGTTTCTCTGTGCTTTAAGTGTTAGCCACATAGCTGGGAATTTATTTTCTGCTCAATATCTGAGTGGTTTGGCTGGCTACAATCAACTGTATTAGAAGCTGAAGTTAAGTACAAACTTGCAATTTTAAAGATGGTACTGTATTTTATTTTTCTGCTTATTTTATTGTTTCACTGAATATTGTGGTCTGTCTGTCTCTCTGCAGTTAGAGGGGTTATTGCTGTTCTCACTTCTTTGTTATTCGATATTTAACTCTTAGCCTAGAGGGTTTCTCTGTGCTTTAAATGTTAGCCACATAGCTGGGAATTTATTTTCTGCTCAATATCTGAGTGGTTTGGCTGGCTACAATCAACTGTATTAGAAGCTGAAGTTAAGTACAAACTTGCAGTTTTAAAGATAGTACTGTATTTTATTTTTCTGTTTATTTAATTGTTTCACTGAATATTGTGGTCTGTCTGTCTCTCTGCAGTTATAGGGGGTTATTGCTGTTCTCATTTCTTTGTTATTTGATATTTACCTCTTAGCCTAGAGGTTTCTCTGTGCTTTAAGTGTTAGCCACATAGCTGGGAATTCATTATCTGCTCAATATCTGAATGGTTTGGCTGGCTACAATCAACTGTATTAGAAGCTGAAATTAAGTAAAATCTTTCAGTTTTAAACATAGTACTGTATTTTATTTTTCTGTTTATTTAATTGTTTCACTGAATATTGTGGTTTGTCTGTCTCTCTGCAGTTAGAGGGGGTTATTGCTGTTCTCACTTCTTTGTTATTTGATATTTAATTCTTAGCCTAGAGGGTTTCTCTGTGCTTTAAGTGTTAGCCACATAGCTGGGAATTTATTTTCTGCTCAATATCTGAGTGGTTTGGCTGGCTACAATCAACTGTATTAGAAGCTGAAGTTAAGTACAAACTTGCAGTTTTAAAGATAGTACTGTATTTTATTTTTCTGTTTATTTAATTGTTTCACTGAATATTGTGGTCTGTCTGTCTCTCTGCAGTTAGAGGGGGTTATTGCTGTTCTCACTTCTTTGTTATTCAATATTTAACTCTTAGCCTAGAGGGTTTCTCTGTGCTTTAAGTGTTAGCCACATAGCTGGGAATTTATTTTCTGCTCAATATCTGAGTGGTTTGGCTGGCTACAATCAACTGTATTAGAAGCTGAAGTTAAGTACAAACTTGCAGTTTTAAAGATAGTACTGTATTTTATTTTTCTGTTTATTTAATTGTTTCACTGAATATTGTGGTCTGTCTGTCTCTCTGCAGTTAGAGGGGGTTATTGCTGTTCTCACTTCTTTGTTATTCGATATTTAACTCTTAGCCTAGAGGGTTTCTCTGTGCTTTAAGTGTTAGCCACATAGCTGGGAATTTATTTTCTGCTCAATATCTGAGTGGTTTGGCTGGCTACAATCAACTGTATTAGAAGCTGAAGTTAAGTACAAACTTGCAGTTTTAAAGATGGTACTGTATTTTATTTTTCTGTTTATTTAATTGTTTCACTGAATATTGTGGTCTGTCTGTCTCTCTGCAGTTAGAGAGGGTTATTGCTGTTCTCACTTCTTTGTTATTTGATATTTAACTCTTAGCCTAGAGGGTTTCTCTGTGCTTTAAGTGTTAGCCACATAGCTGGGAATTTATTTTCTGCTCAATATCTGAGTGGTTTGGCTAGCTACAATCAACTGTATTAGAAGCTGAAGTTAAGTACAAACTTGCAGTTTTAAAGATAGTACTGGATTTTATTTTTCTGTTTATTTAGTTGTTTCACTGAATATTGTGGTCTGTCTGTCTCTCTGCAGTTAGAGGGCATTATTGCTGTTCTCAATTCTTTGTTATTCGAGATTTAACTCTTCACCTAGAGGGTTTTTCTGTGCTTTAAGTATTAGCCATATTGCTAGGAATTTATTTTCTCCTCAATATCTGAGTGGTTTGGCTTGCTACAATCAACTATATTAGAAGCAGAAGTTAAGTACAAACGTGCAGCTTTTACGACAGTACTGTATTTTATTTTTCTGTTTATTTTTTTCACTGATTGTTGTGGTCTGGCTCTCTCTCTGCAGTTAGAGTGGGTTATTGCTGTTCTCACTTCTTTGTTATTCGATATTTAACTCTTAGCCTAGAGGGTTTCTCTGTGCTTTAAGTGTTAGCCACATAGCTGGGAATTTATTTTCTGCTCAATATCTGAGTAGTTTGGCTGGCTACACTCAACTGCATTAGAAGCTGAAGGTAAGTACAAACTTGCAATTTTAAAGATGGTACTGTATTTTATTTTTCTGTTTATTTAATTGTTTCACTGAATATTGTGGTCTGTCTGTCTCTCTGCAGTTAGAGGGGGTTATTGCTGTTCTCACTTCTTTGTTATTCGATATTTAACTCTTAGCCTAGAGGGTTTCTCTGTGCTTTAAGTGTTAGCCACATAGCTGGGAATTTATTTTCTGCTCAATATCTGAGTGATTTGGCTGGCTACAATCAACTGTATTAGAAGCTGAAGTTAAGTACAAACTTGCAGTTTTAAAGATAGCACTGTATTTTATTTTTCTGTTTATTTAATTGTTTCACTGAATATTGTGGTCTGTCTCTCTCTCTGCAGTTAGAAGGGGTTATTGCTGTTCTCACTTCTTTGTTATTTGATATTTAACTCTTAGCCTAGAGGGTTTCTCTGTGCTTTAAGTCATAGCCACATAGCTGGGAATTTATTTTCTGCTCAATATCTGAGTGGTTTGGCTGGCTACAATCAACTGTATTAGAAGCTGAAGTTAAGTACAAGCTTGCAGTTTTAAAGATAGTACTGTATTTTATTTTTCTGTTTATTTAATTGTTTCACTGAATATTGTGGTCTGTCTGTCTCTCTGCAGTTATGGGGGTTATTGCTGTTCTCACTTCTTTGTTATTCGATATTTAACTCTTAGCCTAGAGGGTTTCTTTGTGCTTTAAGTGTTAGCCACATAGCTGGGAATTTATTTTCTGCTCAATATCTGAGTGGTTTGGCTTTCTACAATCAACTGTATTAGAAGCTGACATTATGTACACACTTGCAGTTTTAAAGATAGCATTGTATTTTATTTTTGCGTTTATTTAATTGTTTCACTGAATATTGAGGTCTGCCTGTCTCTCTGCCCTTAGAAGGGGTTATTGCTGTTCTCACTTCTTTGTTACTCGATATTTAAATTTTAGCCTAGAGGGTTTCTCTGTGCTTTAAATGTTAGCCACATACCTATGAATTTATTTTCTGCTAAATATCCGAGTGCTTTGGCTGGCTACAATCAACTGCATAAGCAGCTGAAGTTAAGTCTAAATTTGCAGTTTTAAAGAAGGTACTGTGTTTTATTTCTGTGTTTTTTTAATTGTTTCACTAAATATTGTGGTCTGTCTGTCTCTATGCAGTTAGTGGGGGTAATTGCTGTTCTCACTTCTTTGTTATTTGAGATTTAACTCATAGCCTAGAGGGTTTTTCTGTGCTTAAGTATTAGCGATATAGCTGGGAATTTATATTCTCCTCAATATCTGAGTGGTTTGGCTGGCTACAATCAACTGTATTAAAAGCTGAAGTTAAGTACAAACTTGCAGTTTTAAAGATAGAACTGGATTTTATTTTTCTGTTGATTTAGTTGTTTCACTGAATATTGTCGTCTGTCTATCTCTCTGCAGTTAGAGGGGGGTTATTGCTTTTCTCACTTCTTTGTTATTTGATATTTAACTCTTAGCCTAGAGGGTTTCTCTGTGCTTTAAGTCATAGCCACATAGCTGGGAATTTATTTTCTGCTCAATATCTGAGTGGTTTGGCTGGCTACAATCAACTGTATTAGAAGCAGAAGTTAAGTACAAACATGCAGTTTTTAAGATAGTACTGTATTTTATTTTTCTCTTTATTTTTTCACTGAATATTGTGGTCTGTCTGTCTCTCTGCAGTTAGAAGGGGTTATTGCTGTTCTCACTTCTTTGTTATTTGATATTTAACTCTTAGCCTAGAGGGTTTCTCTGTGCTTTAAGTCATAGCCACATAGCTGGGAATTTATTTTCTGCCCAATATCTGAGTGGTTTGGCTGGCTACAATCAACTGTATTAGAAGCTGAAGTTATGTACAAGCTTGCAGTTTTAAAGATAGCATTGTATTTTATTTTTCTGTTTATTTAATTGTTTCACTGAATATTGTTGTCTGTCTCTCTGCAGTTAGAGGGGATTATTGCTGTTCTCACTTCTTTGTTATTCAATATTTAACTCATAGCCCGGAGGGTTTCTCTGTGCTTTAAATGTTAGCCACATAGCTTTGAATTTATTTTCTACTCAATATCTGAGTGGTTTGAGTGGCTGCAATCAACTGTATTAGAAGCTGAATTTAAGTACAAACTTGCAGTTTTAAAGATGGTACTGTACTTTATTTTTCTGTTTGTAATTGTTTCACTGAATATTGTGGTCTGTCTGTCTCTCTGCAGTTAGTGGGGGTTATTGCTGTTCTCACTTCTTTGTTATTCGATATTTAACTCTTAGCCTAGAGGGTTTCTCTGTGCTTTAAGTGTTAGCCACATAGCTGGGAATTTATTTTCTGCTCAATATCTGAGTGGTTTGGCTGGCTACAATCAACTGTATTAGAAGCTGAAGTTAAGTACAAACTTGCAGTTTTAAAGATAGTACTGTATTTTATTTTTCGGTTTATTTAATTGTTTCACTGAATATTGTGGTCTGCCTGTCTCTCTGCAGTTAGAGGGGGTTATTGCTGTTCTCACTTCTTTGTTATTTGATATTTAACTCTTAGCCTAGAGGGTTTCTCTGTGCTTTAAGTGTTAGCCACATAGCTGGGAATTTATTTTCTGCTCAATATCTGAGTGGTTTGGTTGGCTACAATCAACTGTATTAGAAGCTGAAGTTAAGTACAAACTTTCCCTTTTAAAGATAATACTGGATTTTATTTTTCTGTTTATTAAGTTTATTAACAGAATATTTTGGTCTGTCTGTCTCTCTGCAATTAGAGGGCAATTTTACTGTTCTCACTTCTTTGTTATTTGATATGTAACTTTTAGCCTTGAGGGTTTCTCTGTGCTTTAAGTGTGAGCCACATAGCTGGGAATTTATTTTCTGCTCAAAATCTGAGTGGTTTGGTTGGCTACAATCAACTGTATGATAAGCTGAAGTTAAGTACAAACTTGCAGTTTTAAAGATAGGACTGGATTTTATTTTTCGGTTTATTTAATTGTTTCACTTAATATTGTGGTCTGTCTGTCTCTCTGCAGTTAGAGGGGGTTATTGCTGTTCTCACTTCTTTGTTATTCGATATTTAACTCTTAGCCTAGAGGGTTTCTCTGTGCTTTAAGTGTTAGCCACATAGCTGGAAATTTATTTTCTGCTCAATATCTGAGTGGTTTGGCTTGCTACAATCAACTGTATTGGAATCAGAAATTAAGAACAAACTTGCAGTTTTAAAGATAGTACTGTATTTTATTTTTCTGTTTATTTAATTGTTTCACTGAATATTGTGGTCTGTCTGTCTCTCTGCAGTTAGAGGGGGTTATTGCTGTTCTCACTTCTTTGTTATTTGATATTTAACTCTTAGCCTAGAGGGTTTCTCTGTGCTTTAAGTGTTAGCCACATAGCTGGGAATTTATTTTCTGCTCAATATCTGAGTGGTTTGGCTGGCTACAATCAACTGTATTAGAAGCTGAAGTTAAGTACAAACTTGCAGTTTTAAAGATAGTACTGTATTTTATTTTTCTGTTTATTTAATTGTTTCACTGAATATTGTGTTCTGTCTGTCTGTGCAGTTAGAGGGGGTTATTGCTGTTCTCACTTCTTTGTTATTCGATATTTAACTCTTAGCCTAGAGGGTTTCTCTGTGCTTTAAGTATTAGCCACATAGCTGGGAATTTATTTTCTGCTCAATATCTGAGTGGTTTGGCTGGCTACAATCAACTGTATTAGAAGCTGAAGTTAAGTACAAACTTGCAGTTTTAAAGATAGTACTGTATTTTATTTTTCTGTTTATTTAATTGTTTCACTGAATATTGTGGTCTGTCTGTCTCTCTGCATTTATACAGGGTTATTGCTGTTCTCACTTCTTTGTTATTTGATATTTAAGTCTTAGCCTAGAGGGTTTGTCTGTGCTTTAAATCTTAGCAACATAGCTGGGAATTTATTTTCTGCTCAATATCTGAGTGGTTTGGCTGGCTACAATCAACTGTATTAGAAGCTGAAGTTATGTACAAGCTTGCAGTTTTAAAGATAGTACTGTATTTTATTTTTCTGTTTATTTTATTGTTTCACTGAATATTGTGGTCTGTCTGTCTCTCTGCAGTTAGAGGGGCTATTGCTGTTCTCACTTCTTTGTTATTCGATATTTAACTCTTAGCCTAGAGGGTTTCTCTGTGCTTTAAGTGTTAGCCACATAGCTGGGAATTTATTTTCTGCTCAATATCTGAGTGGTTTGGCTGGCTACAATCAACTGTATTAGAAGCTGAAGTTAAGTACAAACTTGCAGTTTTAAAGATATTACTGTATTTTATTTTTTCTGTTTATTTAATAGTTTCACTGAATGTTGTGGTCTGTCTGTCTCTCTGCAGTTAGAGTGTCTTATTGCTGTTCTCACTTTTTTGTAATATGATATTTAACTCTTAGCCTAGAGGGTTTCTCTGTGCTTTAAGTGTTAATCACATAGCTGGGAATTTATTTTCTGATCAATATCTGAATAGCTTGGCTGGCTGCAATCAACTGTATTAGAAGCTGAAGTTAAGTACAAACTTGCAGTTTTAAAGGTAGCACTGCATTTTATTTTTTTGTTTATTTTATTGTTTCACTGAATATTGTGGTCTGTCTGTCTCTCTGCAGTTAGAGGGGTTATTGCTGTTCTCACTTCTTTGTTATTCAATATTTAACTCTTAGCCTAGAGGGTTTCTCTGTGCTTTATGTGTTAGCCACATAGCTGGGAATTTATTTTCTGCTCAATATCTGAGTGGTTTGGCTGGCTACAATCAACTGTATTAGAAGCTGAAGTTAAGTACAAACTTGCAGTTTTAAAGATAGTACTGTATTTTATTTTTCTGTTTATTTAATTGTTTCACTGAATATTGTGGTCTGTCTGTCTCTCTGCAGTTAGAGGGGGTTATTGCTGTTCTCACTTCTTTGTTATTCGATATTTAACTCTTAGCCTAGAGGGTTTCTCTGTGCTTTAAGTGTTAGCCACATAGCTGGGAATTTATTTTCTGCTCAATATCTGAGTGGTTTGGCTGGCTACAATCAACTGTATTAGAAGCTGAAGTTAAGTACAAACTTGCAGTTTTAAAGATAGTACTGTATTTTATTTTTCTGTTTATTTAATTGTTTCACTGAATATTGTGGTCTGTCTGTCTCTCTGCAGTTAGAGGGGGTTATTGCTGTTCTCACTTCTTTGTTATTCGATATTTAACTCTTAGCCTAGAGGGTTTCTCTGTGCTTTAAGTGTTAGCCACATAGCTGGGAATTTATTTTCTGCTCAATATCTGAGTGGTTTGGCTGGCTACAATCAACTGTATTAGAAGCTGAAGTTAAGTACAAACTTGCAGTTTTAAAGATTGTACTGTATTTTATTTTCTGTTTATTTATTTGTTTCACTTAATATTGTAGTCTGTCTGTCTCTCTGCAGTTAGAAGGGGTTATTGCTGTTCTCAGTTCTTTGTTATTTGATATTTAACTCTTAGCCTAGAGGTTTTCTCTGTGCTTTAAGTGTTAGCCACATAGCTGGGAATTTATTTTCTGCTCAATATCTGAGTGGTTTGGCTGGCTACAATCAACTGTATTAGAAGCTGAAGTTAAATACAAACTTGCAGTTTTAAAGATTGTACTGTATTTTATTTTCTGTTTATTTATTTGTTTCACTTAATATTGTAGTCTGTCTGTCTCTCTGCAGTTAGATAGGGTTATTGCTGTTCTCACTTCTTTGTTATTCAATATTTAATTCTTAGCCTAGAGGGTTTCTCTGTGCTTTAAGTGTTAGCCACATAGCTGGGAATTTATTTTCTGCTCAATATCTGAGTGGTTTGGCTTGCTACAATCAACTGTATTAAAAGCTGAAGTTAAGTACAAACTTGCAGTTTTAAAGATAGTACTGTATTTTATTTTTCTGTTTATTTAATTGTTTCACTGAATATTGTGGTCTGTCTGTCTCTCTGCAGTTAGAGGGGGTTATTGCTGTTCTCACTTCTTTGTTATTCGATATTTAACTCTTAGCCTAGAGGGTTTCTCTGTGCTTTAAGTGTTAGCCACATAGCTGGGAATTTATTTTCTGCTCAATATCTGAGTGGTTTGGCTGGCTACAATCAACTGTATTAGAAGCTGAAGTTAAGTACAAACTTGCAGTTTTAAAGATAGTACTGTATTTTATTTTTCTGTTTATTTATTTGTTTCCCTGAATATTGTGGTCTGTCTCTCTGCAGTTAGAGGGGGTTATTGCTGTTCTCACTTCTTTGTTATTCAATATTTAACTCTTAGCCTAGAGGGTTTCTCTGTGCTTTAAGTGTTAGCCACATAGCTGGGAATTTATTTTCTGCTCAATATCTGAGTGGTTTGGCTGGCTACAATCAACTGTATTAGAAGCTGAAGTTAAGTACAAACTTGCAGTTTTAAAGATAGTACTGTATTTTATTTTTCTGTTTATTTAATTGTTTCACTGAATATTGTGGTCTGTCTGTCTCTCTGCAGTTAGAGGGGGTTATTGCTGTTCTCACTTCTTTGTTATTTGATATTTAACTCTTAGCCTAGAGGGTTTCTCTGTGCTTTAAGTGTTAGCCACATAGCTGGGAATTTATTTTCTGCTCAATATCTGAGTGGTTTGGCTGGCTACAATCAACTGTATTAGAAGCTGAAGTTATGTACAAACTTGCAGTTTTAAAGATAGTACTGTATTTTATTTTTCTGTTTATTTAATTGTTTCACTGAATATTGTGGTCTGTCTGTCTCTCTGCAGTTAGAGGGGTTATTGCTGTTCTCACTTCTTTGTTATTTGATATTTAACTCTTAGCCTAGAAGGTTTCTCTGTGCTTTAAGTGTTGGCCACATAGCTGGGAATTTATTTTCTGCTCAATATCTGAGTGGTTTGGCTGGCTACAATCAACTGTATTAGAAGCTGAAGTTAAGTACAAACTTGCAGTTTTAAAGATAGCACTGTATTTTATTTTTCTGTTTATTTAATTGTTTCACTGAATATTGTGGTCTGTCTGTCTCTCTGCAGTTAGAGGGGGTTACTGCTGTTCTCACTTCTTTGTTATTCGATATTTAACTCTTAGCCTTGAGGGTTTCTCTGTGCTTTAAGTGTGAGCCACATAGCTGGGAATTTATTTTCTGCTCAATATCTGAGTGGTTTGGCTGGCTACAATCAACTGTATTAGAAGCTGAAGTTAAGTACAAACTTGCAGTTTTAAAGATAGTACTGTATTTTATTTTTCTGTTTATTTAATTGTTTCACTGAATATTGTGGTCTGTCTGTCTCTCTACAGTTAGAGGGGTTATTGCTGATCTCACTTCTTTGCTATTCAATATTTATCTCTTAGCCTAGATGGGTTTCTCTGTGCTTTAAATGTTTGCCAAATAGCTGTGAATTCATTTTCTGCTCAATATCTGAGTGCTTTGGGTGGCTACAATCAACTGTAATAGAAGCTGAAGTTAAGTACAAACTTGCAGTTTTAAAGATGGTACTGCATTTTATTTTTCTGTTTATTATATTGTTTCACTGAATATTGTGGTCTGTCTGTCTCTCTGCAGTTAGTGGGGGTTATTGCTGTTCTCACTTCTTTGTTATTCGATATTTAACTCTTAGCCTATGGGGTTTCTCTCTGCATTATGTGTTAGCCACATAGCTGTGAATTTATTTTCTGCTCAATATCTGAGTGGTTTGGCTGGCTACAATCAACTGTATTAGAAGCTGAGGTTAAGTACAAACTTGCTGTTTTAAAGATAGTACTGTATTTTATTTTTCTGTTTATTTAATTGTTTCACTGAATATTGTGGTCTGTCTGTCTCTCTGCAGTTAGAGGGGGTTATTGCTGTTCTCACTTCTTTGTTATTTGATATTTAACTCTTAGCCTAGAGGGTTTCTCTGTGCTTTAAGTGTTAGCCACATAGCTGGGAATTTATTTTCTGCTCAATATCTGAATGGTTTGGCTGGCTACAATCAACTGTATTAGAAGCTGAAGTTAAGTACAAACTTGCAGTTTTAAAGATAGTACTGTATTTTATTTTTCTGTTTATTTAATTGTTTCACTGAATATTGTGGTCTGTCTGTCTCTCTGCAGTTAGAGGGGGATATTGCTGTTCTCACTTCTTTGTTATTCGATATTTATCTCTTAGCCTAGGGGTTTTCTGTGCTTTAAATGTTAGCCACATAGCTGTGAATGTATTTTCTGCTCAATATCTGAGTGTTTTGGGTGGCTACAATCAACTGTATTAGAAGCTGAAGTTAAGTACAAACTTGCAGTTTTAAAGATTATACTGCATTTTGCTTTTCTGTTTATTTAATTGTTTCACTGAATATCGTGTTCTATTTGTCTCTCTGCAATTAGTGGAGGTTATTGCTGTTCTCACTTCTTTGTTATCCGATATTTAACTCTTAGCCTAGAGGGTTTCTCTGTGCTTTAAGTGTTAGCCACATAGCTGTGAATTTATTTTCTGCTCAATATCTGAGTGGTTTGGCTGGCTACAATCAACTGCATTAGAAGCTGAAGTTAAGTACAAACTTGCAGTTTTAAAGATAGTACTGTATTTTATTTTTCTGTTTATTGAATTGTTTCACTGAATATTGTGGTCTGTCTGTCTCTCTGCAGTTAGATAGGGTTATTGCTGTTCTCACTTCTTTGTTATTCAATATTTAACTCTTAGCCTAGAGGGTTTCTCTGTGCTTTAAGTGTTAGCCACATAGCTGGGAATTTATTTTCTGCTCAATATCTGAGTGGTTTGGCTGGCTACAATCAACTGTATTAGAAGCTGAAGTTAAGTACAAACTTGCAGTTTTAAAGATAGTACTGTATTTTATTTTTCTGTTTATTTAATTGTTTCACTGAATATTGTGGTCTGTCTGTCTCTCTGCAGTTAGAGGGGTTATTGCTGTTCTCACTTCTTTGTTATTTGATATTTAACTCAGCCTAGAGGGTTTCTCTGTGCTTTAAGTGTTAGCCACATAGCTGGGAATTTATTTTCTGCTCAATATCTGAGTGGTTTGGCTGGCTACAATCAACTGTATTAGAATCTGAAGTTAAGTACAAACTTGCAGTTTTAAAGATGGTACTGCATTTTATTTTTCTGTTTATTTAATTGTTTCACTGAATATTGTGGTCTGTCTGTCTCTCTGCATTTAGAAGGGGTTATTCCTGTTCTCACTTCTTTGTTATTAGATATTTAACTCTTAGCCTAGAGCATTTCTCTGTGCTTTAACTGTTAGCCACATAGCTGGGAATTTATTTTCTGCTCAATATCTGAGTGGTTTGGCTGGCTACAATCAACTGTATTAGAAGCTGAAGTTAAGTACAAACTTGCAGTTTTAAAGATAGTACTGTATTTTATTTTTCTGTTAATTGTTTCACTGAATATTGCGGTCTGTCTGTCTCTCTGCAGTTCGAGAGGGTTATTGTTCTCACTTCTTTGTTATTCGATATTTAACTATTAGCCTAGAGGGTTTCTCTGTGCTTTAAGTGTTAGCCACTAAGTTGGGAATTTATTTTCTGCTCAATATCTGAATGGTTTGGCTGGCTACAATCAACTGTATTAGAAGCTGAAGTTAAGTACAAACTTGCAGTTTTAAAGATAGTACTGTATTTTATTTTTCTGTTTATTTAATTGTTTCACTAAATATTGTAGTCTGTCTCTGCAGTTAGAGAGGGGTTATTGCTGTTCTCACTTCTTCGTTATTCTATAGTTAACTCTTAGCCTAGAGAATTTCTCTGTGCTTTAAGCATTAGCCACATAGCTGGGAATTTATTTTCTGCTCAATATCTGAGTGGTTTGGCTGGCTACAATCAACTGTATTAGAAGCTGAAGTTAAGTACAAACTTGCAGTTTTAAAGATAGTACTGTATTTTATTTATCTGTTTATTTAATTGTCTCACTGAATATTGTGGTGTGACTCTGCAGTTAGAGGGGGTTATTTCTCTTCTCACTTTTTTGTTATTCGATATTTAACTCTTAGCCTAGAGGGTTTCTCTGTGCTTTAAGTGTTAGCCACATAGCTGTGAATTTATTTTCTGCTCAATATCTGAGTGGTTTGGCTGGCTACAATCAACTGTATTAGAAGCTGAAGTTAAGTACAAACTTGCAGTTTTAAAGATAGTACTGTATTTTATTTTTCTGTTTATTTAATTGTTTCACTGAATATTGTGGTCTGTCTGTCTCTCTGTAGTTAGAGGAGGATTTTGCTTTTCTCACTTCTTTATTATTTGATATTTAACTCTTAGCCTAGAGGGTTTTCCTGTGCTTTAAGTGATAGCCACATAGCTAGGAATTTATTTTCCCTTCAATATCAGAGTGGTTTGGCTTGCTACCATCAACTGTATAAGATGCTGAAGTTAAGTACAAACTTGCAGTTTTAAAGATAGTGCTGTATTTTATTTTTCTCTTTATTTAATTGTTTCACTGAATATTGTAGTCTGTCTCTCTGCAGTTAGAGGGGGCCACTGCTATTCTCACTTCTTTGTTATTTGATATCTATCTCTTAGCCTAGAGGGTTTCTCTGTGCTATAAGTGTTAGCCACATAACTGGGAATTTATTTTCTGCTCAATATCTGAGTGGTTTGGCTGGCAACAATCAACTGTATTAGAAGCTGAAGTTAAGTACAAACATGCAGTTTTAAAGATAGTACTGTATTTTATTTTTCTGTTTATTTAATTTTTTCACTGAATATTGTGGTCTGTCTGTCTCTCTGCAATTAGGCGGGGTTATTGTTCTTCTCACTTCTTTGTTATTCGATATTTAACTCTTTGCCTAGAGGATTTCTCTGTGTTTTAAGTGTTAGCCACATAGCTGGGAATTTATTTTCTCCTGATTATTTGAGTGGTTTGGCTGGCTACAATTGACTGTATTAGAAGCCAAAGTTAAGTACAAACTTGCAATTTTAAAGATAGTATTTTATTTTTCTGTTTATTTCATTGTTTCATTGAATATTATGGTCGGTCTGTCTCTCTGCAGTTTGAGGTGGTTATTGCTGTTCTCTCTTCTTTGTTATTCATTATTTAACTCTTAGCCTAGAGGTTATCTGTCTGCTTTAAGTGTTAGTCACATAGCTTGGAATCTATTTTCTGCTCAATATCTGAGTGGTTTGGCTGGCTACAATCAACTGTATTAGAAGCTGAAGTTAAGTACAAACTTGCAGTTTTAAAGATAGTACTGTATTTTATTTTTCTGTTTATTTGTTTCACTGAAAATTGTGGTCTGTCTGTCTCTCTCTGCAGTTAGAGGGGGTTATTGCTGTTTTCATTTCTTTGTTATTTGATATTTAACTCTTAGCCTAGTAGGTTTCTCTGTGCTTTAAGTGTTGGTCACATAGCTGGGAATTTGGTTTCTGCTCAATATGTGAGTGGTTTGGCTAGATACAATCAACTGTATTAGAAGCAGAAGTTGAGTACAAACTTGCAGTTTTAAAGATAGTACTGTATTTTATTTGGTTGTTTATTTAATTGTTTCTCTGAATATTGTGGTCTGTCTGTATCTCTGCAGTTAGAGGGCAATTTTACTGTTCTCACTTCTTTGTTATTCGATATTTAACTCTTAGCCTAAAAGGTTTCACTTTGATTTATGTTTTAGCCACATAGATGGGAATTTTTTATCTGCTCAATACCTGTGAGGTTTGGCTGGCTAAAATCAACTGTATAAGTTGCTGAAGTTAAGTACAAATGTGCAGTCTTAAAGATAGTACGTATTTTTTTTTTGTTTATTTACTTGTTTCACTGAATATTGTGGTCTGTCTGTCTCTCTGCAGTTAGAGGGGGTTATTGCTGTTCTCACTTCTTTGTTATTCGATATTTAACTCTTTGCCTAGAGGGTTTCTATGTGCTTTAAGTGTTAGCCACATAGCTGGGAATTTATTTTCTGCTCAATATTTGATTGGTTAGGCTGGCTACAATCAACTGTATGAGAAGCTGAAGTTAAGTACAAACTTTCCCTTTTAAAGATAATACTGCATTTTATTTTTCTGTTTATTAAGTTGTTTAACAGAATATTTTGGTCTGTCTGTCTCTCTGCAATTAGAGGGCAATTTTACTGTTCTCACTTCTTTGTTATTTGATATTTAACTCTTAGCCTAGTGGGTTTTCTGTGCTTTAAGTGTTAGCCACAAAGCTGGGAATTTATTTACTCCTCCATATCTGAGTGGTTTGGTTGCTACAATCAACTGCATTTGAAGCAGAAGTTATGTACAAAATTGCAGTTTTAAAGATAGTACTGTACTTTAATTTTCTGTTTATTTGTTTCACGGAATAATGTGGTCTGTCTGTCTCTCTGCAGTTAGAGGGAATTATTGCTGTTCTCACCTCTTTGTTATTTCATATTTAACTCTTAGCCTAGAAAGTTTCTCTGTGCTTTAAGTGTTGGCCACATAGCAGGGGTTTTATTTGCTGCTCAATATCTGAGTGGTGTGCCTAGCTACAAACAACTGTATTAGAAGCTGAAGTTAATTGCTAACTTGCAGTTTTAAAGATAGCACTGTATTTCATTTTTCTGTTTATTTAATGGTTTCAACTGAATATTGTGGTCTGTCTCTCTCTCTGCAGTTAGAGGAGGTTGTTGCTGTTCTCAATTATTTTTTATTCGATATTTAACTCTTAGCCTAGATTCTCTGTACTTTAAGGGTTGGCCACATAGCTGGGAATTTATTTTCTGCTCAATATCTGAGTGCTTTGGCTGGCTTCAATCAACTGTATTTGAAGCTGAAGTTAAGTACAAACGTGCAGTTTTAAAGATAGTGCTGTATTTTATTTTTTATTTACTTGTTTCACTGAATATTGTGGTCTGTCTGTCTCTCTGCAGTTAGAGGGGGTTATTGCTGTTCTCACTTCTTTGTTATTCGATATTTAACTCTTAGCCTAGAGGGTTTCTCTGTGCTTTAAGTGTTAGCCACATAGCTGGGAATTTATTTTCTGCTCAATATCTGAGTGGTTTGGCTGGCTACAATCAACTGTATTAGAAGCTGAAGTTAAGTACAAACTTGCAGTTTTAAAGATAGTACTGTATTTTATTTTTCTGTTTATTTAATTGTTTCACTGAATATTGTGGTCTGTCTGTCTCTCTGCAGTTAGAGGGGTTATTGCTGTTCTCACTTCTTTGTTATTTGATATTTAACTCTTAGCCTAGAGGGTTTCTCTGTGCTTTAAGTGTTAGCCACATAGCTGGGAATTTATTTTCTGCTCAATATCTGAGTGGTTTGGCTGGCTACAATCGACTGTATTAGAAGCTGAAGTTAAGTACAAACTTGCAGTTTTAAAGATAGTGCTGTATTTTATTTTTCTGTTATTTAATTGTTTCACTGAATATTGTGGTCTGCCTGTCTCTCTGCAGTTATTGCTGTTCACACTTCTTTGTTATTCGTTATTTAATTCTTAGCCTAGAGGGTTTCTCTGTGCTTTAAGTGTTAGCCACTAAGTTGGGAATTTATTTTCTGCTCAATATCTGAGTGGTTTGGCTGGCTACAATCAACTGTATTAGAAGCTGAAGTTAAGTACAAACTTGCAGTTTTAAAGATAGTACTGTATTTTATTTTTCTGTTTATTTAATTGTTTCACTGAATATTGTAGTCTGTCTGTCTCTGTGCACTTAGAGGGGTTATTGCTGTTCTCACTTCTTTGTTATTCGATATTTAACTCTTAGCCTAGAGGGTTTCTCTGTGCTTTAAGTGTTAGCCACATAGCTGGGAATTTATTTTCTGCTCAATATCTGAGTGGTTTGGCTGGCTACAATCAATTGTATTAGAAGCTGAAGTTAAGTACAAACTTGCAGTTTTAAAGATAGTACTGTATTTTATTTTTCTGTTTATTTAATTGTTTCACTGAATATTGTGGTCTGTCTGTCTCTGTGCAGTTAGAGGGGTTACTGCTGTTCTCATTTCTTTGTTATTCAATATTTAACTCTTAGCCTAGAGGTTTTCTCTGTGCTTTAAGTGTTAGCCACATAGCTGGGAATTTATTTTCTGCTCAATATCTGAGTGGTTTGGCTGGCTACAATCAACTGTATTAGAAGCTGAAGTTAAGTACAAACTTGCAGTTTTAAAGATAGTACTGTATTTTATTTTTCTGTTTATTTAATTGTTTCACTGAATATTGTGGTCTGTCTGTCTCTCTGCAGTTAGAGGGGGTTATTGCTGTTCTCACTTCTTTGTTATTCGATATTTAACTCTTAGCCTAGAGGGTTTCTCTGTGCTTTAAGTGTTAGCCACATAGCTGGGAATTTATTTTCTGCTCAATATCTGAGTGGTTTGGCTGGCTACAATCAACTGTATTAGAAGCTGAAGTTAAGTACAAACTTGCAGTTTTAAAGATAGTACTGTATTTTATTTTTCTGTTTATTTTGTTTCACTGAATATAGTGGTCTGTCTGTCTCTCTGCAGTTAGTGGGTTATTGCTGTTCTCACTTGTTTGTTTTTCGATATTTAACTCTTAGCCTAGAGTGATTCTCTGTGCTTTAAATGTTAGCCACATAGCTGGGAATTTATTTTCTGCTCAATATCTGAGTGGTTTGGCTGGCTACAATCAACTGTATTAGAAGCTGAAGTTAAGTACAAACTTGCAGTTTTAAAGATAGTACTGTATTTTATTTTTCTGTTTATTAATTAGTTCACTGAATATTGTGGTCTGTCTGTCTCTGTGCAGTTAGAGGGGGTATTGCTGATCTCATTTCTGTGTTATTCGATATTTAACTCTTAGCCTAGAGGGTTTCTCTGTGCTTTAAGTGTTAGCCACATAGCTGGGAATTTATTGTCTGCTCAATATCTGAGTGGTTTGGCTGGCTACAATCAACTGTATTAGAAGCTGAAGTTAAGTACAAACTTGCAGTTTTAAAGATAGTACTGTATTTTATTTTTCTGTTTATTTAATTGTTTCACTGAATATTGTGGTCTGTCTGTCTCTCTGCAGTTAGAGGGGGTTATTGCTGTTCTCACTTCTTTGTTATTCAATATTTAACTCTTAGCCTAGAGGGTTTCTCTGTGCTTTAAGTGTTAGCCACATAGCTGGGAATTTATTTTCTGCTCAATATCTGAGTGGTTTGGCTGGCTACAATCAACTGTATTAGAAGCTGAAGTTAAGTACAAACTTGCAGTTTTAAAGATAGTACTGTATTTTATTTTTCTCTTTATTTAATTGTTTCACTGAATATTGTGGTCTGTCTGTATCTCTGTAGTTAGAGGAGGTTTTTGCTTTTCTCACTTCTTTATTATTCGATATTTAACTCTTAGCCTAGAGGGTTTCTCTGTGCTTTAAGTGTTAGCAACATAGCTGGGAATTTATTGTCTGCTCAATATCTGGGTGGTTTGGCTG
The DNA here is from genome assembly GCF_019279795.1 of Protopterus annectens. Lineage (NCBI taxonomy): Eukaryota > Metazoa > Chordata > Ceratodontiformes > Protopteridae > Protopterus > Protopterus annectens. The sequence continues at coordinate 1,085,995,122 of NC_056727.1, read as the reverse complement.
GCTACAATCAACTGTATTAGATGCTGAAGTTAAGTACAAACTTGCAGTTTTAAAGATAGTACTGTATTTTATTTTTCTCTTTATTTAATTGTTTCACTGAATATTGTGGTCTGTCTGTCTCTCTGCAGTTAGAGGGGCTTATTGTTGTTCTCACTTCTTTGTTATTTGATATTTAACTCTTAGCATAGAGGGTTTCCCTGTGCTTTAAGTGTTAGCCACATAGCTGGGAATTTAATTTCTGCTCAATATTTGAATGGTTTGGCTGGCTACAATCAACTGTATTAGTAGCAGAAGTTAAGTACAAACTTGCAGTTTTAAAGATAGTACTGTATTTTATTTTTATGTTTATATAATTGTTTCACTGAATATTGTGGTCTGTCTGTCTCTCTGCAGTTAAAGAGGATTATTGCTGTTCTCACTTCTTTGTTATTTGATATGTAACTCTTAGCCTTGAGGGTTTCTCTGTGCTTTAAGTGTGAGCCACATAGCTGGGAATTTATTTTCTGCTCAATATCTGAGTGGTTTGGCTGGCTACAATCAACTGTATTAGAAGCTGAAGTTAAGTACAAACTTGCAGTTTTAAAGATAGTACTGTATTTTATTTTTCTGTTTATTTAATTGTTTCACTGAATATTGTGGTCTGTCTGTCTCTCTGCAGTTAGAGGGGGTTATTGCTGTTCTCACTTCTTTGTTATTCGATATTTAACTCTTAGCCTAGAGGGTTTCTCTGTGCTTTAAGTGTTAGCCACATAGCTGGGAATTTATTTTCTGCTCAATATCTGAGTGGTTTGGCTGGCTACAATCAACTGTATTAGAAGCTGAAGTTAAGTACAAACTTGCAGTTTTAAAGATAGTACTGTATTTTATTTTTCTGTTTATTTAATTGTTTCACTGAATATTGTGGTCTGTTTGTCTCTCTGCAGTTAGAGGGGTTATTGCTGTTCTCACCTCTTTGTTATTTGATATTTAACTTTTAGCTTAGAGGGCTTTTCTGTGCTTAAGTGTTAGCCACATAGCTGGGAATTTATTTTCTGCTCAATATCTGAGTGGTTTGGCTGGCTACAATCAACTGTATTAGAAGCTGAAGTTAAGTACAAACTTGCAGTTTTAAAGATAGTACTGTATTTTATTTTTCTGTTTATTTGTTTCACTGAATATTGTGGTCTGTCTGTCTCTCTGCAGTTAGAGGGGGTAGTTGCTGTTCTCTCTTCTTTGTTATTTGATATTTAACTCTTAGCCTAGAGGGTTTCTCTGTGCTTTTAGTGTTAGCCACATAGCTGGGAATTTATTTTCTGCTCAATATCTGTGTGGTTTGGCTAGCTACAATCAACTGTATTAGAAGCTGAAGTTAAGTACAAACTTGCAGTTTTAAAGATAGTACTGTATTTTATTTTTCTGTTTATTTAATTGTTTCACTGAATATTGTGGTCTGTCTGTCTCTCTGCAGTTAGAGGGGGTTATTGCTGTTCTCACTTCTTTGTTATTTGATATTTAACTCTTAGCCTAGAGGGTTTCTCTGTGCTTTAAGTGTTAGCCACATAGCTGGGAATTTATTTTCTGCTCAATATCTGAGTGGTTTGGCTGGCTACAATCAACTGTATTAGAAGCTGAAGTTAAGTACAAACTTGCAGTTTTAAAGATAGTACTGTATTTTATTTTTCTGTTTATTTAATTGTTTCACTGAATATTGTGGTCTGTCTGTCTCTCTGCAGTTAGAGGGGGTTATTGCTGTTCTCACTTCTTTGTTATTTGATATTTAACTCTTAGCCTAGAGGGTTTATCTGTGCTTTAAGTGTTAGCCACATAGCTGGGAATTTATTTTCTGCTCAATATTTGAGTGGTTTGGCTGGCTACAATCAACTGTATTAGAAGCTGAAGTTAAGTACAAACTTGCAATTTTAAAGATGGTACTGTATTTTATTTTTCTGTTTATTTGTTTCACTGAATATTGTGGTCTGTCTGTCTCTCTGCAGTTAGAGGGGTTTTTTTTGCTGTTCTCACTTCTTTGTTATTTGATATTTAACTGTTAGCCTAGAAGGTTTCTCTGTGCTTTAAGTGTGAGCCACATAGCTGGGAATTTATTTTCTGCTCAATATCTGAGTGGTTTGGCTGGCTACAATCAACTGTATTAGAAGCTGAAGTTAAGTACAAACTTGCAGTTTTAAAGATAGTACTGTATTTTATTTTTCTGTTTATTTAATTGTTTCACTGAATATTGTGGTCTGTCTGTCTCTCTGCAGTTAGAGTGGGTTATTGCTGTTCTCACTTCTTTGTTATTTGATATTTAACTCTTAGCCTAGAGGGTTTCTCTGTGCTTTAAATGTTAGCCACATAGCTGTGAATTTATTTTCTGCTCAATATCTGAGTGGTTTGGCTGGCTACAATCAACTGTATTAGAAGCTGAAGTTAAGTACAAACTTGCAGTTTTAAAGATGGTACTGTATTTTATTTTTCTGTTTATTTAATTGTTTCACTGAATATTGTGGTCTGTCTGTCTCTCTGCAGTTAGAGGGGGTTATTGCTGTTCTCACTTCTTTGTTATTCGATATTTAACTCTTAGCCTAGAGGGTTTCTCTGTGCTTTAAGTGTTAGCCACATAGCTGGGAATTTATTTTCTGCTCAATATCTGAGTGGTTTGGCTGGCTACAATCAACTGTATTAGAAGCTGAAGTTAAGTACAAACTTGCAGTTTTAAAGATAGTACTGTATTTTATTTTTCTGTTTATTTAATTGTTTCACTGAATATTGTGGTCTGTCTGTCTCTCTGCAGTTAGAGGGGGTTATTGCTGTTCTCACATCTTTGTTATTTGATATTTAACTCTTAGCCTAGAGGTTTCTCTGTGCTTTAAGTGTTAGCCACATAGCTGGGAATTTATTTTCTGCTCAATATCTGAGTGGTTTGGCTGGCTACAATCAACTGTATTAGAAGCTGAAGTTAAGTACAAACTTGCAGTTTTAAAGATAGTACTGTATTTTATTTTTCTGTTTTTTTAATTGTTTCACTGAATATTGTGGTCTGTCTGTCTCTCTGCAGTTAGAGGGGTTATTGCTGTTCTCACTTCTTTGTTATTCGATATTTAACTCTTAGCCTAGAGGGTTTCTCTGTGCTTTAAGTGTTAGCCACATAGCTGGGAATTTATTTTCTGCTCAATATCTGAGTAGTTTGGCTGGCTACAATCAACTGTATTAGAAGCTGAAGTTAAGTACAAACTTGCAGTTTTAAAGATAGTACTGGATTTTATTTTTCTGTTTATTTAGTTGTTTCACTGAATATTGTGGTCTGTCTGTCTCTCTGCAGTTAAAGGGAATTACTGCTGTTTTCACTTCTTTGTTATTTGAGATTTAACTCTTAGCCTAGAGGGTTTCCCTGTGCTTTAACTGTTAGCCACATAGCTGGGAATTTATTTTCTGCTTAATATCTGAGTAGTTTGGCTGGCTACAATCAACTGTATAAGAAGCTGAAGTTAAGTACAAACTTGCAGTTTTAAAGATAGTACTCAAGTTTATTTTTCTGTTTGCTTAATTGTTTCATTGACTATTGTGGTCTTTCTATCTCTACAGTTATAGGGGGTTATTGCTGCTCTCACTTCTTTCTTATTCGATATTTAACTCTTAGCCTAGAGGGTTTCTCTGTGCTTTAAGTGTCAGCCACATAGCTGGGAATTTATTTTCTGCTCATTATCTGAGTGGTTTGGCTGGCTAGAATCAACTGTAATAGAAGCTGATAAGTACAAACTTGCAATTTTAAAGATGGTACTGTATTTTACTTTTCTGTTTATTTAATTGTTCAAGAATTTT